>NC_056732.1:443653089-443823089 GCF_019279795.1 Protopterus annectens | reverse complement strand
AATGACAATGATGGCTAGACCATCAAAAGGATATTGAACAGCAAACAGTGCTTAGATTTTATAATCAGCTGAAGAGATCAACTAAGAATATTTTGAGTACAAAAAACTTTGCAGTCACATTTTTCCCATTTTAGATCTAGTATAATTTAAAGAAGGTACTATGGAATTGGTGGTGGTGCTGCGGTAGCATTGTCGCCTCACAGCAAGATGTTGCCCCGTTCAATTCTCAGCTAGAGTGTCTTCTGTGTGGAGGCATACGTGAATGGGGCGTGCCTTCGTTGAAGGCTGTGCGTCAGGGCTGGTAACCCGGTACGTAAAAATCTACTACCAATCATTAGCGGATCGGAGTTCCGCTGTGGCGAACCCTAACCGGGAAAAGCCGAAAGACACAAACAAATTATGGAATTGTATAAAAAATTAGTTGCCTGGCCTTCCTACGCCCAAACATGCACACTAAGTAATAATGTTTACATGTCTGCAGTATGTAGAGTAATAAGCTAATTTTAAGTTGTGTAACACTTATCACAGTCACACACCCAGTATAGCGTAAAAAGCAGTGGTTAAGGCTACATAAATTGCTCATACCTTTTCACTACTAACATTCAGGCACAGAGTTGTGATTTTGGACCACAGATGTATCCATGCGCCTACTGGATTTACTAATGCTACCCTTAAAGTTTATTTATGGATATATATACCTAATTAAATACACAAACTAAGCATAGACATAGATCTTCTATTACCAACTATATAACTTTTAGCATGTAAAGATCTCCAACTGTGAAAAATACACAAAAATGCTCCTCCTTCTGACCCTCTCTTATGATTCTTAAGGCCAGTGCTATGATTTTCATATTACTATCCTTTAAACTTTTTTTTAAAAATCATCTTTATTCAATCACAAATAGATCAATGATGCAGGTCCACATACAACATAAAATAAGAGAATCATAACATTTTTCTCATGTGATACATATATTTCCTTTTCAACAATTACCATTCACTCCAACATTACATTTATTGTTAAATTCCTTCCTTAACTTAAACCTCAATTCTCCTCCTGAACATTATTATGTATGTAATCTTTCCACAGACTCCATTTGCCTCTATGTTATTTACTCTTTTTCCTACACATCCCACCTCAAGTTCTTTTATCTCCTTTACAATATTCAATACTTCAGTTTCAGTTGGTTTAGATTTTTTAAATGTCTATTATTAAATTATCATTTAAGACAGAGGTACACATACATTAACAAAAAAAAAAAAATAACATTTTTCTAGTTTACACACATTATACATTACTTGTTTTCTTTCTTTATAACAACTGTCTTTCAGTCTAATATTATATAAATCACTCAAATCCTTCCTTTCCCTTACACCTTACTCCTTCCTCATGAACATTATTCTGTATCCATTGTTCTTACGAGGTCGATTTCTATGAAGTATGCTCCTTCCCTTTTCTAAAGTTACCTCTTCTAGTTCTTTTAACTCTTTTGCAATATTCAATACTTTAAATACATTTGGTTTAGAATTTGATTTCCATTTTCAAGTAATTGCTTTTTTGGCAGCCAACAGAATTAAGACTTTACTATGTCCAGGCAATTCAGATCTTGTGTCCCTGCTCAAAAAGATAACTTCCTTACTAACAGCCATTTGTTCCCCCAAACGTTCCAACAGAGTATCAATAAGGAGTTTTTAAAATATGCCAACTTATTACACTCCCAAAAAACATGTTCCCAGTTACCTCTTTCTCCCCATCACACCTCCAACATTTGCTGTATACCCTAGAAAATTTAAGTCTGCATGGAGTATAAAAATAGCTATGCAAATACTTCCAAGAAAAAATCTTAAACCTTTTGGACTTAGTTGCATTCATGGGAGCCATACACAAGTCATCCCATTGTTGTCTTGTAAACTACTTTTCCAGTCCCTCTTCTCAATCTTTTCTAACCCCCTATGACTTATTGTTATAGTTAACATGCAACATTTTTTATGCACTACTGATTATCTACTTTTTAACAGCAGCTTCTGTTCTAGATTCCACTAAAAATTGTCCCAGATCAGGTCTTTCACTTTGGACTCTCGTTCCTTTTACTTTACCTATACTCTGATATCAATCCTTGATAAAAAGGGCAGTCTCTAACCAGCAGCAGTTGGTTTAGATTTTGATTTCCATTTCCTAGTGCCAGAGGCATTAAACTTAATAAGGCTTTACTATGTATAGGTAATTCAGAATTTATGTCACAGCTTAAATGAATCATTTCTTTAGTCAGAATTATTTGCTCCCACAACATTTCTGACAAAACAAAGCACGGATTTTTTTTAACAGTCTGCCAACTTCTTACATTCCTAGAACACATGCTGCTAGTATTACTTCTCCTTCCCATCACACCCATCTACCAGAGGAATAATTCTCTGAAGTCTGTTTGGGGCATAAAATATTTATGCAAACACTCCCAATCAAAAATCCTACACTTTCTGGACTTGCTGCATACTTGGGAGCCATACAGATGTCTTTTCATTGTTCCACAATAAACTGCTTTTCCAGTCTCTCTCTTACCAATCTTTTCTAGACTCCTCTGATTGATTGTTATAATTAACTTGCAATACTATATAGGCCCCCACTTTATAACAGCTGCTGCTATAGACTCAAGTAAAAAATCCACCATAGCTGGTCTTTCACTAATTAATCACCCTCCTTCTTAAAATCCTGTTAAACAAAACCTTCCAGATCTTTATCACTTTCCTCCCTCCAAACTTCCATTGGAGCACTTGTTCCTGAAGACTTCCCTGTTGATTATACATCACCATTTTTATCTTACCTCTTTCTGTCTTAGCTATTAATTGTTGAGCCTCATCTTCCTCGGATCTTGACATAATGAAGTCTTCCACAAATGTTTCCATTTGTGCTTTTTCTTGGTTACCGCATTCCTCTGCTTTATACATATTTTCATAAAATTTCTGAAATATCTCCAATACGTATGTAAGATCTCTGGTTATTTTTCTTGTCATAGGCTACTTAAATGAGGTGACGACCCTTCCAACTTTCTGTTGCCTTTGTCATCATGTCAAACGGTTTTATGCTCTGTGGTTATCAAAAATCATTTGCTTAACAGCATCTTTTCTAAACTCATGCATATTATGCAAATACTTTACTTCACTTTAGCAATGTGCAGTTACTCCTCTTCCTGTTCTGTGCAATTCCTTTTATTCTGCACTATCTTTGTCATCCCTTGTAAACAATTCCTATCAATTCTTTCCTGTCTATTTCTAACCAGTTTAGAACTACAACTTAATTTTATCTCACTCACTAGTTGTCCATTTTGAAGAAACAGAAGTTATGTACTTACCATAATTTGGCATTTGTGTTGTCCAGTTTCAATATTCCTCACTCTTGGTTCTATGGATCCAATCTCGGATCAGATTTGGCCATTTCTCAAGACTTACGATCACAGAGTAGAGATCCTCCATATTCCATGATGCCTCACTCCTCCTCTAACCCCTCAGATTGATTTTGCTGCTCTACCTGAAGTACTCCAAACATATACCAGTAGAAACAATCATATAAGACCAAACCTAGAGCTCAAACTAGGAATCTATGGATCGTTCTCAACTGCTTAGGTTGGGGGATGGTCAGGTGGGATGCCAGTAATAATGAAACTATGCCAAGTTATTGTAAGTACACATCTTCAAACCTGATGTTGTCCTTTTCATTAGTTCTCACTATTGGGTCAGAGTCCCCAGTAATGTAAACCTTGTGTGGCCCTCATGGAAGGATATGCTGAGCACCGCTGAGCCAAAGGATGGTCTGTTCTTGGATACAATGTCCTATTTACAATGAGAAATAAATGGATGATACTTGGACAAAGTTGCTGCTGCACAAATTTCATCAATAGGGGTTTTAGCTGAAAAAACAGACGATGTAGACATCTACAGGATAGAATGAGTTTTTCAAGGACGGGGAAGTTGAATGCCCATTCAAAGAGTAAACAGTAGAAATACAATCAGTAATCCACTTTGCTAGAGTAACTTTGGATACTGCCTGGCCTAGTTGATCAGATGAAAAAGAACAGTTCAGATTTTCTATGTTGTTTCGTCCTATGCAAATAGAAACACAACTGTCTATGGATGTTCAGTAAATGCAGCATACACTCGCAATTATTAGAATGACTGGGAAAAAATACTGGCAAATGACTGGCTTGGTTAATATTCGCATCTGTAGCAACTTTAGGCATAAAAGTAGGTTTCATTCTTAGGGAAACTCTATCCTTGAAAAACTTAACGTAAGGCAGTTTGGATGATTAGGCTTGTAGTTCAGACACTCTTTTTGCTGAAGCAATGGCCACTAGGAAAACTGTTTTCCAAGTTAGACATTTCATATCACGGGAATTTGAAGGCTCAAATGGTTTCTGAGTAAGGCCATGAAGTACAATGGTGAGATCCCGAGGCAAAGATGGATCTTTTATCAGAGGTCTAAGCAGAAAAATTCCTTTCATGAAAGCCCTATATAACCTGGATGCGGAGAGGGAAAATGAAAGATTATTGCCTTTCCCAACATGAAAATCTGCAATCGCTGCCAGTCGCAATTTTATTGTGGAAAAACTAGCCCCATCTTGAAAAAGTGAACTGAGAAAGATATGTATATCCAAAATAGAAGCAAAAAAGGATCAATATTCTGTTTCGATGCCCAAAATGAAAATCTCTTCCATTTACTATTGTACACTTATTAGGTAGAAGGCCTCTGGGAAAGAAGAATAAATTCCTGAACTGGGGTGGCTAGCTTGGAGTTTCATAGAATCATTGGAAGGGGAGAAATCAAGTGGTCAACCTTAGGGATCTGAGATTGGGACTTTGAAGCTCTGATGGGTGAGAAATCAGATCCTGCCTGGGACTCAGCATCCATGGGGGATACTTGCTGTGAAACTGTAGGATGGGGAACCATACTTGACTAGGCCAGAAGGGGGCTATGAGGATCAGAGTGCTCTTCAATCTGCTGGCTTTCTGTAAGACTTTGGGTATCAGAAGAATCAGAGGATAAGAATACAGGAGACCCAGGGGTCAATCATGGACTACAGCATCCCTGGGTGACTCCCAGAGAGGGGAAATCAGAGAAAAATACATGCTGCACTTGTTCAGAGGAGAAGCAAACAGGTCATAGCAAGGTTGGCCCCAACAGCTGAATATCTGACTTGCTACTGACTGAATCAGGGCCCACTCATGTAGACTCAAGATAGATCTGCTCAGTCTGTCCCTAGGATGTTGGTCTCTTCCAGGAAGTCCATTGTAATGAGAAAGCAGTTTGAAGAACTCGCCCATTCCCAAACCCTCATGGCCTCCCTGCACAAGGGGTATGATCGGGTTCCCCCCTGTTTGTTGGTATACCAAACTGCCAATGTGTTGTCTGTTAGAACTGCAATCATTCCCAGAGGAAGGAGGTTTTGAAAAGCTTGCAACAAAAGAAAAACTGCCCTAATTTCCAGGATGTTTATGTGCAATTTGGTCTCTGTTGTGGACCACATACCTTGGACCAATCTTCCCTGATAATGTCCCCCCTACCCCACCAGGGAAGCATCTGTAGTCACTGTGGTTATTGGGGGGGGGGAGAAAAGGGCTACCGAGACAGAGGTAGTTTGTGAGCATCCACCACTGGAGATAAAGCTTGCAGATTAGAGTTAGTCTGATGGGAACAGAATCAAAAACTGGACCGCTAGAGTCCACTGGAGGGCTCGCATGAAAACCTTGCCAATGATACTAGGAGAATGACAGCTGACATGGATCCTAAGGCCTTCAAAACTAGGTGAGCCGGTGGATTTGGGGTATCCAGTAACAGTTGGACTTGTCCAAAGGATATTATTTGTTGAGGAGGCAGGGCAGCTATTTACGAGACTGTGTTTAATTGCGTCCCTGTGAACTCTATGTCTTGTATAGGGGACATCTTTGACTTTGCCAAGTTCAGTGTAATTCCCAGGCAATTGAAGAGTTGCAGCAGAAACTGAATGGCTCAGAGTAGTTGATGCCTTGTGGGTGTCATCAAGAGCCAATCGTCCAAATATGGAAACACCTGGAAACCTTGCAGTCGCATATGGGCTGCAACCACTGCCATGCATTTGATGGCCACCCAGGGGGCGGTGGCGAGCCAAAAAGCAGTGCTCTGAATTGGTAATGATTGGCTCAAAGCCAGAATAGCAGATGTCTCCTGGACCACCTGTCTATTTTGATATGATAGTATGCATCTTGGAGATCTATAGAGCACATCCAATCATCCTTGCATAGTAGTGGCAGTATGGCATGAACCATAACCATGCAGAACTTCAACTTCTTTACGAATAAGTTCAGATGGCTGTCTTCTTTGGTATCAAAAAGGAGCATAAGTCCCACATCCTTGAAAATTAGTTGGGACTTCTTGGATGACTCTTTTTCTACAAGTTTCGGAACTCCTTGAATGACACTCTCCCTCTGACTGGGTGGTACATCATCAAGATTCCACCTGGGGCTGGGAGGCAAAAGGGAAAAAAGGACATAGTAGTCTCTGGAAATTATGTTTAACACCCAGTTGTCATTTGTTAAGTTTGTCCAGGCATATGGGTAAAACAACAGCCTGCCCCCGACTGCATCCATAGTAAGACAGTCCAGGAAATGCTTCAGGAGCACTGGTAGGGCTTGTCAGCAAAATGTTCTCTTAAGTCCTGATTCTGTGGACCCCCCCCCCATCTGCCTCTGGGGCAGTGCTTGCCATTAAATCCTCTTCCTCTAGAAAAGGACTCATCCTGAGAATCTGGGAAAGATTCCTGGGACTTTCAGAAAGTACAGTTGTGTACACTTACCATAAATGTAGATGTTCGAGTGTATTCACTGTTGCTGTCATCACACTTGTGTTATCTGCCTGCAGGCAGCCCTCAGTCGGCCCGAATACCAGAGACATAGTATTTCTGCGTCGGTTGCTGTCACTCCAGGACTGACGTCAGGTAGTCAGAGGTATAAAAACAGGCAGCCAATGCCATTACATCAGTTTTTCTTGCTCCAAGTGTCAGGAGCCACCCAAAAGGGAACTAACCTATGGTGGGAAATCACCACCAGTAAAAAGTAAATACCAACACCAATAACCCTGTAAAGGGTGAGTAATATACACAGAGAGGAGAGAGAGGGGAGCTGGAGGGAGGGAAACCAGGACTGCAACAGTGAATACACTCGAACATCTATATTTATGGTAAGTGTACACAACTGTACGATATTCTTTGTGTTTCACTGTTCCAGTCATCACATTTGGGTTGATTCCCAAAGCTGAAGAAAGGGTGGAGGCAGTCAAGAAGAGTTGGGGCTGGCTAGTATGTCCTGCAGAACTGCTGTTACAGAACCTGTCCTGGATTTGGAAAAGATGGGCAGGTGGTAATGCTTGGTGAATGTGTGTACAGACCTCCAGGTAGCAGCTTCCAGAATGTCCCTGGTAGGGACTCCCCTGAGGAATGCTGTAGAAGTTGCCCTAGTGGAATGTGTTCTGACCCCCTGAGGGGTTGGTTTCCCATGGTGTATGTAGCAGAAATGGATACAGTGTGCTATCCATTTGCAAACTGTCTGTTTTGAAATGGCCTTGCCCTCTGCCCCTGGTGCAAAACTAAGCAGTAGCTGGTCAGATTTTCTGAAGGGCATAGGCCTATCTAGGTAGAATCTGAGCTGCCTGTATACGTCCAAGGAGAGCAGGATCCTTTCCCCTTTATTTTGAGGATTAGGGAAGAAAGTTGGTAAATGGATAAATTGTTTGAGAGCCACACCGGACAAGACTTTAGGCATAAAGGAAGGATTAGTCCTGAGGGAGACCCTGTCAGCATGAAAAATAATGAAGAGTTCCACAGCCATAAGTGCTTGTAGCTCAGGCACTCTTCTAGCTGAAGTGATGGCCAGAAGCAAGGCTGTTTTCCAAGAGAGGAATTTTAACTCTGCTGATGCTGCAGGCTCAAAGGGGGGTAGCGTGAGTTTTTCCAGTACAAAGTTAAGGTCCCAAGCAGGGGTGGGTGCTCTCCTTGGTGGCCTTAAGTTGTTTGCCCCTCTCAGGAACTGTTTGATGAGAGGGCGAGAGAAGAGAGGTGGCTCAGTGTTGTAATGAGCCGACATGGCAGAGGCATGGATCTTAATGGAGGAGAAAGATAGGCCTCTGTGGAGTAGATCTGCTAAGTAATCCAGGATGAGAGGTAAGGAGGGCAGTGCTGTGTCCTCTCCTTTAGACTGAATCCAGGAGAAATACCTTTTCCACTTATCAGCATAGGATTTCCTTGTATTAGGTCTTCTGGCTTCAAGAATGACATCCAGCACCTACTTGCTTAGGGGGGTCACTGGGGGAGAATTCAAGGAATAAGCCAGGCTGCCAGAATAAGGGTTTGTAGTTGCGGATGCAAGATCTGTCCCCTCTGCTGAGTGAGGAGAGTTGGGATCTGGGGTAGGTGCCAGGGTGACACCAGTGACAGGCTGCACAGTAGTGGGTACCAGTGCTGGCGTGGCCAGTCTGGGGTAATCAGGACTGTCCTTGGTCTGTCCTGTCTTATCTTGAGTAATATTTTTGAGAGAAGGGGCAGAGGAGGGAATGCACAGATAGAGAGGTTTTCCCACTGGAAGGATAGGGCATCCACTTTCCAGGCCCTGCTGTGAGGTGTCCTGGTGCAGAATTTGCTGAGCTGGTGATTGCAGGGGGAGGCAAAGAGAAGGCTGAATATGCTGGGTTCTAATTACCACTCGTGTGGGTCCAAGAGATTTCTGCTTAAGTCATCTGCCAGGGAGTTTTGTTTGCCTGGCAGGAATTGAGCTTGTAGATGAACCTGCATGTCCAAGGCAATGTTCCACAGGGCCATGGCTAGCCTGCAGAGTGGGTAAGAGTGGGTTCTCCCCTGCTTGTTGATGTACCACATAACTGTGGTGTTGTCTGTTTTTATTAGCTGGGGTCCTGGTGAGAGTAAGGATCTGAAAGCTGTTAGAGCGTGATGAACAGCTAGCATCTCTTTTTGGTTGATGCGCAGATGAATTTGAATTGGGCTCCAGTGGTCTTGAATGCACTTGTCGTTCAGGTGTGCCCCCCAGGCACAGTCCGATGTGTCTGTGGTTAGGGTCTGGGCAGCATGGGGTTGAGTAAAGGGAAGTCCCTTGTTGTGGTTGCATGCTGTTGCCCACCAAAAAAACTCTATCCTTAGACAAGGTATGACAGTTTCCAGGTCCTGAGAATGGTGGCACCAAAGACTTTTTAAGTACCACTGAAGTTTCCTCATATGCAGTATGGCATATGGAATTAGGAGGATGCAAAAGGCCATGAACCCTAGAGCCTGCAGGATTTTCCTTACATATAGCTGGATTCTGGTGGCCATTTGAGTGAAGTAGCCTGTCAGATAGGCTTGTTTTTCTGGAGTAAGGAATGCCATCCGAGATGCTGTGCCCAAGCTTGCTCCCAGGAATGCAATCTTTTGACTGGGGACTAGTTTTGATTTATTTTTGTTGATAGTGTACCCCACGTAGGTTAGCAGGTTCTTTACAAATGTCAGGTGCTGCGACAGCATTTCCCGACAGTCTGCCTGAATCAGGCAGTCATCCAAGAACGGGTAAATTTGAATTTTTCTCTGCCTGCAGTAGGCAATGGCTGGAACCAGGCATTTTGCGAAGACTCTGAGAGCAGTGGATAAGCCAAAGGGTAGTGCAGAGAACTGATCATCCATAGATTCTGCCCTGAAACGTAGATATTTCCTGCATGAGTCCCTGACAGGGATGTGCAGATAAGCTTCTTTTAGGTCTAGGGTGGCTAGCCAGACATCTTTGGACAGCACAAGAAGAAGCTGCTGAAGTGTGAGCATTTTGAATTTTGGTACCACCAGGAAGGTGTTTAGAATGGAAAGATCTAGGATTGGGCACTAAGTGCCCTCTTTTCTGGGTACCTGGAAACGCCTGGAAAAGAACCCTTCACCTATCTGTTCTGCAGGAACAGGTTGAATTGCCCTTATGGAGAGCAGGGATTGAACTTGTTTTTGTGCCTCTGCCCACTGGTTTGGAGGAAGGTCAGGGAACCCTTTTGGGGTTGGCAGTGAGTGGAAGTAAAATTTGTACCCCTGGGATACAATGTTGAGGACCCATCGGTCTTTAGTGATGGAGGTCCAGTTTTCTGCATGATGGGCAAGTTTTCCTCCTAGGGGCACGAGCATTTCGGCAGAGGTTAGGAGTGGAGTTGAGAAGTCATTGTAAATTCTTTCCGTAAAGGGGTGGCTTAGCACTCCCTGTTTTTGTAGTGGAGGCACTCCATTGCTTAGATCTCTGCATACCTTGAGACTGTAGTCTGGGGGTCTGTTTCCCCTGGGTCTAGTTTGGGATGGCATTGAGGGTGCTGGAAAGGACAAATGCTTCGAGGGGCAATGCCTACTGAATCTAGGAGGCTGCACTTGCAAGAAATCGTTGACTGTATCCATAGATTTAGCTTTTTTTTCCATCTTTTTTAGAACCTCTTCTGCTTTGGTGCCAAACAGACTATCCTTGTTCAAAGGAGCATTTAATAATTTTGATTTGACATGGTCTGGCAAGGTCTGTTCCTTAAGCCAAGCATGCCTTCTCAGTACAGAACCAGTGACTGCTGCCCTGCAAGAAGCTTCTAGGGCATCAAAGCCACATTGCAAAGTATGCTTGCTGACTTGGCTTGCAGAATGCATAAGCTCTTGTAATTCTTTTTTTCTGCACAGTCTGTAAAGGTAGCTGAGGTGTATACTTTTTACCCCATCTGTCTAAAGCTCAGGAATCCCTGTCCGAAGGAGTGGGATTCTTACCTGTAGTTGCTTTTATACCTTTAGGCCCCTGGGAGACTACCTGTGGGTCAGCAGTAGGATGTTTGAAAAGAAATTTGTGAGAGTCAGGAACTCTGTAGTACCTGTCTGGTTTCCTAGGAGCAGGGGGTAAAGTATCAGGAGTTAGACTGGATTTCATAAAGACATCATCCACAACATACAGAACTGGAGGTATTGTTAAAGGTCTATGTTGTGGCAACTCTAAAAATTCTCTGAGTCTCTTTTTGGACTGAGGATAGTCTTGGCATTCCCAGTGGAAATGCTCTCAAAGTATGTAGGGTTTCACCAAAAGAAAAATCCTCTGGAGGTGAAGCAGAGGGAATGGATTCCTCTGAATCAGAATCCTCATAAGCAGATAAAAACTTGTCTTCATAATCAGAAACCTCAGAGTTGTTGGACTCTTAATCTGTTAAAGCTGCTGGGGACAGGTCTCTTTTTGTCTTAGCAGGGGGAGGCTGGCTACCCCTAATCAGCATAATCAGGTCTTCTGCCATTTTAAGCATTTGATGTTGTGGCAAGGAAGCAGGTGCTTGAGTTTGGGTCGTCGTTTTTTTAGGCGTAGCTCATACTCTTGGCCTTAGAAAAGTACAGTTGTGTACACTTACCATAAATGTAGATGTTCGAGTGTATTCACTGTTGCAGTCATTACATTTGGGTAATCTGCTGGCAGGTTGCCCTCAGTCGGCTCGAATAAGTCTTGGGTCCTCTGTCGGTAGCTGTCCCTTCTTCCATGACGTCAGGGGTATAAAACATGCAGCCGATGCCATTTTCATCAGTTTTTCTTGCCCCAGATGTCAGGTGTCCCCCAAATGGGGAGCAAAACATATATATATATATATATATATATATATATATATATATATATATATATATATACAGGTAATTTAGAACACAAAAAATATACCTCCAAATAAAAGAAAATACACCAAAAAGGCTTTTGAGCATAGTAAAAGAAAGAAGGGATATAATAAGAAAGAAATAGGGGGCTGTTGGGTAACCAGGACTGCAACAGTGAATACACTCGAACATCTACATTTATGGTAAGTGTACACAACTGTACTATGTTCTTCCTGTTTCTCTGTTGTAGTCATTACATTTGGGTAGAATCCCAAAGCTATGGTTGGGAGGATGGAATTATACAGCATTAGGAGCAGCTATAAGGCCCTGCAGGACAGCAGTGGAAAAGCCTGCTCTGGGTTTAGAGAAGAGAGGTAAATGGTAATGTTTGGTGAACGTATGAACTGAGCTCCAAGTAGCAACTTCTAGAATGTCTCTGGTAGGAACCCCTCTGAGAAAGGCTGCAGAAGTAAATACAGCCCTGGCGGAATGGGATCTGATCCCCTTGGGGACAGGTTTACCATGGTGCATTTAGCAGAAACGAATACAATGGCTTATCCATTTTGAAATAGTCTGCTTTGAAATAGCCTTCCCCTCCGCCCCTGAGGCAAATGCCACCAGTAATTGCTCAGATTTACTTAGAGATTTTGTACTGTTTAAGTAGAATCTTAGTTGTCTGTGCACATCCAATGAATGCAGAATCCGCTCCCCCTTGTTCTGTGGATTTGGGAAAAAAGTTGGCAGATGAAAGGTCTGATTAAGAGCCACACTGGATACCACTTTAGGCAAAAAGGATGGATTGGTCCTGAGAGCCACCCTGTCCGGATAAAAGATAATGAAAGGTTCCACTGCCATGAGAGCCTGTAGTTCTGAAATCCTTCTAGCTGAAGTGACTGCTAAAAGGAAAGCTGTCTTCCAAGAGAGAAATTTTGTGTCTGCAGAAGCAGCTGGTTCAAAAGGAGGTAGGGTGAGTTTTTCCAGCACAAAATTGAGGTCACAAAATTGAGGTCCCATGCAGGAGTTGGTGCTCTCCTGGGAGGTCTCAAAATTTTGGCCCCTCTGAGGTACTGCTTTAGCAGGGGATGAGAAAAGAGAGGAGGCTCTACGTTGTAATGAGCCGAAATTGTACAGGCATGGATTTTTATAGAAGAAAAAGCAAGGCCCTTGTGAAGCATCTCAGTTAAATATTGCAGAATCTGAGGAATATTGGGTATTGCTGTGTTTATTCCTTCTGCTTGGTTCCAGGCACAGAAACTTTTCCATTTATCAGCATAAGATTTTTTAGTACTAGGCCTTCTAGCCTCCAAAATGACATCCATCACATGTTTACTGAGAGATGTAGAATTTATAAACTCAAATGCTATGGAACAACTTGCTACCACTCCCACAAGAGGGGAAAACATACTGGACCTGATCATCACCAACATGGGGACTCTATGCTCCAGACCAGAAGTGTATCCCGTACTGGTAAGATCAGACCATAAACTAATCTCACTGGATATTCACATCTCGACCCCACCCCCTGCCCAGAAAACCATAGTGAAAAACTTCTCTAAAGCAAATTTCACACTCCTCAAAACCGAGGTGGAATCCTTCAAAGCCCCTGGGCCTGTGGAAAATACGGCCCAGACCACAGAATCCTTTATAAACGCATTCTATGAACACCTTCAGGAATGCATGGATCGTGCAATCCCAAATAAAACCAAGACCCAATCCTCCAAAGGCAGACGTCCTGTCTGGTGCACCCCAGCCATAAACAAACTATACAATAGAAGGAGGAAGCTACTACATGATGGAGCAAAATCCCCAAAAGGGAAGGCATCTCTGATCAGTATTAGCAAAAAACTACGGGCACTCATAAAATCGTCTAAGGCCAGCTTCGAGAGAAAAATTGCACAGGACACTAAGGATAATCACAAGGCTTTCTTTAGTTATGTTAGGAACCTGGGTGGGAATTCCCAGATATGCTCAGAATTAGTCCAAAATGACAAAAATACACGAACCCACAGACATTGCCAACATCCTAGCTGACAGGTTCAGCAAACTCCCCCACCAAAAGGGCAAATATCTATCCCAGCAGAGTGCTGCCCCCCTGACATCTCAGATGCTCAGGTAAGAGGCACCCTCTCCAAAGCAAAAAACACAGCATCAATGGGACCAGACGGTGTCCCGGGCTGCGTCCTACATGAACTCCAAGAAGAGCTAAACCCAAACATAAAACTACCGTTCAATCTCAGCCTTACTACAGGTTATGTACCCAAAGAGTGGCGTACAGCAACAGTGATCCCTCTCCACAAAGGTGGTGCCTCAATGGATACTGGAAACTATCGCCCCATAAGCCTGACCAGCTTGGTCTGCAAAGCTATGGAAAGGATCATGGACCTCATAAATAAAGATATTGGGGACCTACAGACACTGGATCGTACCCAGTACAGCTTTGTTAAGGGCAGATCCTGCCTCTTAAACCTGGTTGATTTCTTTGAAACAGTCACCAAAGGCCATTGACGAGGGGAAGGTGGTCCACACAGCCTACCTGGACCTCGCAAAAGCCTTCGATACAATACCCCACTCGGGCATTATAGATAAGTTCACCAGCTTAAATATAAACCCCTATGTCACTAGATGGGTTGCAAACTGGATCAAGGACAGAACCCACATGGTTAGAATTGCTGGAGCCATGTCAGACTCCAAACCAGCTACAAGTGGCATCCCACAAGGCTCAGTCCTGGGACCTCTCTTGTTCGGTATATATTTCTCGGAGGTACAGGCCAACACGGAAGGACTGTGGCTGACCAAGTTCGCAGATGACTGCAAACTAGGCGCCATAATCGACTCTCCAGCCGACACAAGCATCCTCCAAGAGGGCCTCACAGAAACAGACAACTGGTGCCAGAGCCATGGCCTTAAGCTAAATGCCAAAAAGTGTACAGTCATCCCCTTTGGCAAAAACAAAGTGCCCACAAATTACCACAAAGGTGGTAATCCATTAAGTACGGAAGAAGTAATTAGGGACCTGGGGACCCAAGTTGATAGCAATCTCTCATTTGACAACCACGTGGCCAAAGTGGTTAGAAAAACATTTTATATAGCCCACCTAATCATGAAGGGATTCACATCTAGATCAGGGGAGGTCATCGTGCCTCTTTACTCATCCCTCATCAGGCCCATAATTGAGTACAATGCCCCTTTTGGGATGTACCTTACCAGACGCCTGCAGCAACTGGAAAGACCCCAAAAGTACCTCACCTAAAGGATCAAAGGGCTCAAACAGATGCCATATGCTGCCCGGTTAAAGAAACTCCAGCTCTACTCAGTGGCATACTGCCTGCTCAGAGGCGATCTGTGCCTGACGTATAAAGCCATGTCCAACCCGGAATTAATGGACATGCTGCACCTCAGAAAATCCAAATCCCATCGAGCTACGCGCTCGAGAGACTTGAACCTCAGCACTGAAATAAATAGGACATGCTGGAGGGACAGATTCATAACCCAGAGGCTCCCTTCACTCTGGAATAAAATCCCAGTTCAGGTTAGGCAGAGTCCCTCATTGACTCTCTTCAAGAGGAATATTGATGAGTGGATGGGGGATCGTAAATTTACCCCGGGTATCACTTCTGTGTCACTGTTAGAGGCACAGTATACTAACCTCGAAAAAGGGCATAGCAAAATTAATTTAAAATGGGTGGCGAAAGCCAAACACACTCTGGCTAGGCTTATAAATGTCCTAGGGCAGATAGCCTAGTATGAACCTATGAACCTATGTAAATGCTAAAATTAATTGATTAGCCATGCTGCAAGATTCACAGTTTGGAGCTGTGTGTGCAGAATTTGATAGTTCTGCTGAGACAGTAAATAAGGTGTCTGAGGCGCATACCACGGAGGAAGGTGTGACATATTGCTTAGGAGCAGATACCAGTGTTGACGAGGCCAGTCTGGAGCAATCAGAATCATTTTTGGTTTTTCTTGTCTGACTTATAGTAAAACCTTGGAGAGCAGAGGCAGAGGGGGAAAGGCATAGACTGATAGGTGTTTCCAGCTGAAGGATAGAGCATCCACTTTCCAAACTTCTTTGTGATGGATTCTTGTGCAGAATTTGTCCAACTGACAGTTTTGGGGAGAGGCAAAAAGATCCATGTCTGGGCTCCCCCATTTTCGTGTCAACATGCTGAAGATTTGTGGATCCAGTTTCCATTTGTGTGGGTCCATAAGATTTCTGCTTAGTTCGTCTGCCAGAGTATTTTGCTTTCCTGGCAGGAATTGAGCTTGTAAATGTATTTGGTAAGTCAAGGCTGTGTTCCACAAAGCCATGGCTAGTCTGCGAAGGGGGTAGGAATGGGTACCCCCTTGCTTGTTTATGTAGCACATAACTGTGGTGTTGTCCGTCTTTATCAGTAGTTGTCCTGGATGAAGAAAGTCCTTGAAGGCTGTCAGAGCATTCTGTACAGCTAGCATTTCTTTCTGGTTGATATGTAGGTGCATTTGATTTGTGCTCCTTTCACCCTGAATGCATCTCCCTGCCAGATGGGCCCCCCAAGCATAATCTGATGTGTCTGTAGTCAGGGTTTGGGTGGCAGGGGTTAGAATGAATGACAGTCCCTTGTTTTGGTGACATGCCTCTGCCCACCATAGGAACTCCTGCTGCAGGCAAGGAATGATAGGAATCATTGTTTCCAGGCTGTGACAATGTTGACTTCATAAACTTTTTAGGTGCCATTGAAGTTTCCTCATATGCAGTCTTGCACATGGAATTAGCAGAATGCAGGAAGCCATGAACCCCAAGGCCTGCAGACTTTGTCTTGCAGATAGCTGGGTTTTTGTGGCCACTTGTTTGAAGTAAGTCATCAATTGAATTTGTTTTTCTGGTGTGAGGTAAGTCATCTGGGCAGCTGTATTCAAGCTTGCACCCAGGAATGTAATTATTTGAGAGGGTACCAATTGTGATTTCTTTTCGTTTATGGTGTACCCTAGACAAGTTAGAAGCCTTTTTACAAACGCCAGATGCTGTAGAAGAGTATCCTTGGTTTCTGCCTGAATTAGACAATTGTCCAAATAAGGATAAATTTGAATGTTTCTTTGTCTGCAAAATGCAATTACTGGTGCCAGGCACTTTATGAAGACCCTGGGTGCAGTAGATAAGCCAAAGGGCAGTGCAGAGAACTGGTAATGCAAATAGCCTGCTTTGAAGCGGAGGTATCTTCTGCAAGATTCCCTGATTGGGATATGCAGATAAGCCTCTTTTAAGTCTAGAGTTACCAACCAGGCATCCTTGCCTAGCATAGGCAGTAACTGTTGTAGAGTCAGCATCTTGAATTTTGGAATGTCCAGGAATGCATTTAGAATGGATAAGTCCAAAATTGGGCGGCATGATTTGTCTTTTCTGGGTACCAGGAAAAAGTCTTGAATAAAAACCTTGTCCCTTTTCCTTTTCTGGTACTGGTTGAATAACCCCCATATCCATGAGGGACATAACTTGTTTCTGGGCCTCTGCCCACTTATTTGGAGGCAGATCTGACCATCTGCTTGGGATTGGCAATGTGTGGAAATGAAATCTGTATCCCTGGGATACTATATTTAAAACCCACTTGTCCTGGGTAATTAGATGCCAATTTTGTGCATGAAGTGCCAGCTTTCCCACTAAAGGGGCTGCCAAAAGATAAGTGCTTGGTGATGGCAGAGGAAAGTAATTGAGACTGTTTACCGTAGGGAGGTGCCTTGCTACTTCCAGATTTGGAGGTGGAGGCACCCCATTGTTTTGTTCTGTAAGTTCCTTGTGACTGAAACCTGGAGCCTTTGAAGTGTCTGGGTTTGACCTGAGCGGCCCTGGTGGGTACTGGAAAGGACCGATTCTTAGCAAGCCAGTGCCTACTGAACCTGGGCAGCTGCACTTGTAGGAAATCTTTTTACAGTTTACATAGATTTAGCTTTGTCTTCCATCTTTTTAAAAACTTCTTCTACCTTATTACCAAATAGACTATCCTGTTGCAAAGGAGCATCCAACAATTTTGATTTAACATGATCAGGCAGATTTTGCTCCTTGAGCCAAGCATGCCTTCTTATCACAGATCCAGTTACAGCGGCCCTGCAAGAGGCCTTCAAGGAATCAAAGCCACATTGCAAAGTATGCTTTCCAACTTGTTCAGATGAATGCAATAAATCCTGTAACTCTATTTTCCACACAATCGGAAATCAACATAATTTTCTGTTTAAGTAAGCCCTTGACATGCTGTTGATATTTAAGCATATAAAATTGACAGTTTAAAGTTCTGACTGCCAAGGCTGCAGACGTGTAAACCTTCTTACCCCATCTATCCAGCGCCCTGAAGTCTCTATCAGAAGGGGTAGGATTTTTAGCAATAGAAGCCTTAACACCCTTGGGACCCTGAGAAATGGTTTCAGGGTCAGCAGTGGGGTTTTAAAAAGGAATTTGTGGGAGTCAGGAACCCTGTAATATCTGTCCGGCTTACTAGGAGCCGGAGGCAGGGAATCAGGAGCTATGCTGGATTCTGAGAAAACATCATCAACAATGTCTAAAACAGGAGGTATAGCCAAAGGCTTATGCTGAGGAGGAAGAAGGAAATCCCTAAGTCTCTTTTCAGATTCTGAAAAATCCTGACTCTCCCAGCGAAAATGTTCCCTTAAGGTATGCAGTTTCTCCAAAAGAAAAATTCTCAGGAGAAGCAGCAGAAGGGATGGATTACTCTGCATCAGAGTCCTCATAAGGTGGAATAGATAATTCCTGATCAGAAGAGGAATCAGAAGAAATGGAAAACTGATCTGATGATTCATAATCAGTGCCTTGCCTAGGTCTCTTAGCAGGAGGGGGATGGGAACCCCTGATCAAGGTAATTAAATCCTCAGCCATTTTGATCCTTTGTTTTTTTAGGTATTGGGGCCTGTGCACGTGGCCCAAGCGTCGTTTTTTAGACATAGAAGTTGATTTGGGCCTAGGTTTTGAAGATGGCGTCGGTTTAATGTACAAATCTTTAGGCCTGAAAACACCCTCAGAAGCCAGTGCCTGCTCACTGGCTCCGGACCCATCTACGGTAGAGACATCCGCAGGTTCAATACTTAAAGTGTCTCGTGGCATACCGGACTACAAATGGGTCTCAGTAGAGGCCTGCAAATCAAAAGTAGCGGGCATCAGGCACTGTGAAAGCGCCTCACTGAGTACCAGCGAACCGGTGACTGGCTTAGGAGAAACTTTGTCGTCGGTTTTGGACCTCGACGGTCTATCTCTGCCTTTTTCTTTGCGTTTTTTGTGTATTCCAGTAGTTGGATTGCTAACCGACAACATTTCTGGATAGTTAAAACTTGAGCCAAAATATTTAGATGAAAAATATACTGACGCTTAATAATGCGTTGATTAAATTTAGCACAAAACAGACAGCAAGGCACGTTGTGATCAGGGCCTAGGCAAGGAATACAGTACAAATGAAAATCCTTATGAGGTACTTGCTTCCCACAAGTAATACAATTATTAACTTTTACTGACATCGGTAAGGAGTAAGAAAAAGTTTCCCCAATGGTGTACTTAGCTTTAGGTTGAAGAGTTTGGTTCTGAAACTCGAAAATGAAAATTTCAGGAGTCGGCCGACCGGCACTTGCGAACTGCTTTTGCTTTGGGCACCGCACACTAAGAAAGACAGATAAAAATGGCGTTGGCTGCATGTTTTATACCCCTAACGACCTGACGTCATGGAAGAAGGGACAGCAACCGATGCAGGACCCAAGACTTTGTTATTCAGGTTGACTGAGGGCAACCTACCAGCAGATTACCCAAATGTAATGACTGCAACAGTGAAACACGAAGAACATCTCGGTAGTTTTAGACAGAACTGAAGATGAGAAAGCAGTCGTCGGTTTGTGTTGAATATTGGTAGTGTGAAGAACTTCCTCAGAACCCGATGCCTGCAAAGCGGCTCCAGACCCATCCAAAGTAGAGACATCCGCAGGTTCCATAGTCAAAGAAGAGTCTCACAGCATACCGGACTCCGTAGAGGCCTGCGAATCCATCAAAGTGGGCATCAGGGGCTGCGAAAGTGCCTCACTGAGTAGTGGCGAACTGGCGACTAGCTTAACAGAAGCGCCGTCATCAGCAGTTTTGGACCTGTGCGGTCTGTTTCTGTCTTTAGCCTTATGTTTTTTCAGAAGATCGGTAGTCAGATGGCTTACTGAAGCCATTTCAGAATACGGAGATCGGGCGCGAAAGTATTTAGTGACAACAAGGGCCTGATGACGAATAGTTCGGGCGTTGAACAAAACAAAAAACTGACAGCAAGGTACGTCGTGGTCTGGGCCTAAACAGGTGATGCAGTAAGAATGGAAATCTCGGTGTGGCATTTGCTTTCCACAGGTGAGACAATTGTTAACTTTTTCTGACATCCGTTAGAGCAAGAAAAAAGGATCCCCAATGGGGTACTTAGCTTTAGAAAACTCAGGTAGCGGCCGACTGGCACTCTTGCAAACTGCTTCTACTTCAGGCTCCTCGGCAAGAAAGACTGATGTAATGGTGTCAGCTGCCTGTTTTTATACCCCTGACGACCTGACGTCAGTCTTGGAGCAACAGCAACCAACACAGAAATACTAAGTCTCTGGTATTCGGACCGACTGAGGGCTACCTGCAGTCAGATAACCCAAGTGTGATGACTGCAACAGTGAAACATGAAGAACATCCACATCTTCTTCCTACTCTGTTGATTACTACAGAAAGTCCATGGGGGGGGGGGGATTTTGATCCCTATGGCAGATAAGATCTTTCCTTCCTGCTTGCTGTGGGTGAAAGTTTCTTTAACTGATGGTCCAAACAAAGAGGAATCATCGAAAGGGGCATTAATGAAAGATGCCTTAAAGGGATCCACAAACCCACAAAGCCTCATCCAGACATGTCTCCTAAGGGCTATGTCTGTGCTGGTTGCTTGAGAGGTTCCCTCTGCAGCATGAGAGATTAACATCATCAAGGAATTAGAAATAAAAGATATAGTGGCCAACTGGGGAGATACCTTCTTGAGGTCCTCCTCCTCCGACAAGGACTCTGCCAGAGAGTTTGTGAGTTCCATAACCAGATCCCTCTAGAGATGTGTGAAGTGTGCCAAATAATTCAATGCTCTCAACATACAAGTAGATGAGGCATACACAGGAGCAAGATGGTGGCTAGAAGCAGATTTTCTAGGAGTGGCCTGGCTTATAGGCCTGAGAAAAACGATAGTCAGATGAGAAGACATCATTTTTTGTCTAGATTCGGTAATGTGTCGCAGCTTCGGACCCAAACGAGGCAGAGAAAGCCAAAGGCTCGGAAGACGAAGAAGATTTCAGCATCATACCGGACTCCGAAGGTCTCGGTAGAAGCCTGCGTAGATATCGAATCAGGCATCAGGGGCTGCGAAAGCACCTCACTGAATTCCGGAGAACTGATGACCTGCTTAGCGGTAGAGTTATCGGATGGTTTAGCCTTGTGTGGTCTGTCTCTATCTTTATCTCTGCATTTTTTCAGAAAGTCCATGGATTGTTGGCTGACCGATGTCATATCGAAATGTGAAGATGGAATATAAAACAATAAGAGCTCCACAGCGAATGGTTCTCGCATTAAAGAGGGCACAGAACCGGCAACGGAGGACTTCGTGGTCTGGGCCTAAACAAGTGACGTACTAAGAATGGAAGTCTCAGTGTTGGATCTGGTTTCCACAAGCGAGACAATTGTTACCGGTTTTGGACATCGGGTAGTGCAAGAAAAAAAGGGTCCCCAACGGGGTACTTAGCTTTAGACGTTTTCAGCTGAAATTCAAACTCTGGTAGCAACCAACCGGCACTCGTGCAGACTGCTTCTGCTACGGGCTCCATGGCAAGAAAGTCTGATGTAATGATGTCGGCTGCCTTGCTTTATAGCACTGACGACCTGATGTCAGACTACAGGCGACTGCAGCTGACGCAGAAAATCATTAACTCTGGTATTCGGGCCGGCCGAGGGCTAACACAGCAGGGATAACCCACAGGTGATGACTGCAACAGTGAAACACGAATAACATTGTTACCTTTAATCTTAAGAAAAAATGTACTGGTACCTTTAAATAAACTAAAATGTATACTGTGATAGTAAATTCACTGAAGTTTTAAGGCTGTTGCACTAGAAATCTACTGGTACAGCTTATTCACTTTCACACAATTTCAAACTTCATTTCTTACTGAACTGCTTGCCAATGCATGTTTAAATGTTAATTAGGCTATGTTGAGAGAAATGTAAAAAAGTACAGTGTGTTCAAAGGTCAGTGATATGATTTTTTTGATACTTAAAGGTTGAGAGGTATGAATGTTGTAGAACTCCAGCTCTTCAAAAACATCACAATGATAATGTGTTGTTTCTTATTTTTACAACCCACAAAAAGTGTGTGAGTGCACACCAGCAGTGGGATCCTTCCCACTAATTTTCTTTTCCTGTGCCAGGCGTCCCTCATACCTTCCTTGATGATGTCAATATGGAAATATCTTCTGACAGGCCTTCTTCAAGAAGACCAAAAAGCACCAGTCACTCTACAGTCTGATATTTCACAGAGAAAAGAGAGAGAGAGGACTGGCTGATCTCCTTAATAATTACAACAGGTGCCTATGTAAAGTAAAAACTGAAGATGGAACCGGGAACCGGAGGATTGCTGCTGTAGTGTCATTCCTTATTGCTGAAAATTAAATGCAGGTGGATGTTCACACCCCTGATCTGGTGTATGGTGCATTCAGACATCCCAGTACAAGTGAACCCTTTTCACTACCCAAGACAATGATCAGATGTTGACCTTAAATGAAAACAAACCCCACACCACATTCAGTTCTTCATAGCTAACGATATCACTAACAACTGTGTCCTGCACAATACAGATCATGCTGCTAGGGATTTATCTAAATGTCCTTTGGCAGTTATAAACATAGGCACTTACCTCTTTGGTTCTAACTAGGAAAAGGAGGGCTGAAGATGTACTGTAAGCCTTGAAAACTGGCTAAGGGAGATCAGATGAAACCTGGTTCAAGCCCTTTGTTTGATGAAAAGGCAGAGAAGAGTAAAGGGTTCTTCTCCTTCCAAAGATCACTCTAGCTGGAATATTAAGGAACAGGAAAAGTACAGAAGGAAACAGAAACTCCTGTACTCCTCCCTTTAACTCTTAATTACATAACCCCTTCAGCTTCTCTATCCTCCTCCTTCCAGATGTTGCAGGTGGCATCATGAGGATGGTGGGATCCTCCATGTCAGTAGTGATCCTTGTAGTGGTTGTACATTGCACAACTGTACTGCGTTCATTATAGCGATTACTGCTGCAGTTATCATTCCTTATTCCTGACAAGAATAGTAAACAAGTTAATTATCCTGGCTGGGGGAGGCAGTAATGGTGAATCCTATCCTACTCTTGGACTGAACATCTAATTTGCAACTCTTGGAAAAGTATTGATACAGGATCCAATTGGCTGTATTTTATACAACTTATCTACAAGATTCGTAACCCTATAACACTTATCCTGTTCTTTAGAGCTGCGTGGGTGGGAATCAGGTCTACAGCAAGAAGCCTCTTCTAGGGCTGCAGTTAGTGTTGGCTCTTCCACACTAAGGAGATGAAAATCTCGTGTGTGCCTCAGATATTTCCCTGGAACCACACTAAGCATTCCCTCATTAGGTTTAACATCTTTCCAAAAGCAACACCCTCTTTTAAAGACTAACAGACATCAGTATCACAAATGAAAGCTGAGCTCTGAGGAGATCTATACTAAACAGGCAAGAAGTTTCTCAACCAAATTAGAAAACGAAGTACTAGTAGAGGCAAACCCATCTTTCTTAACTGTAAATGTCACCTCTAATGCTAAGAATGGGGCACAAGGGTTAACCTTGTGCCATGAGACTTCATACTCCACAGCAAACCTTGTACAGTCAATAAAGGGTACAGTTCAGGTGGGCAAGTGCATACTGGGCATCTGATCCTTGGATGCTGGTCCCAGAGGCAGAACAGTGGAGGCTTTCTCATCTGGCAAAGCACTTGTCCAATAACAGGCAACAAACTTGGCCCATTACAGCTGTGATACCCTGTTAGAAGACCCACTTCTACAATGCAGGAAAAAACTTGAAACGTCTGGTGTTGGTCAAGGACATCTGACTTAGATGGTGCAGATGTTTCTCGGGAAGTCTATCGAAAAGTTAAAGACACTGTCCCATTGTCCCCCTCTTAAGGGACTAAGATACGTGGGAACACAGTCATCTGAGGTTGTGGAACTAGTAAAAGCTTCCCTATCTGATGATTCTTTTATCACTAGTTTTTTTTGGTTTGCCCATTTTTCAGCATCTATGTTTCTTTCTGGAAAAGATCATATTTTTTAATCCACTGGTTGAAGGTTTTTCTGTTGGGGGTGGGGTGGGAGACCCTTTGGTCAATGCCAAAACACTTTCTACATTCAAGAAATACCTGATGACTACTGGCCTTGCAGAAGAGTCTTCATACATTAAAAATCATGCAGGGCTCACTGAAAGAGGCTTGATAATTATACCCTATGCAAAACAGGCACTGTGATAGCCCTTTGACAGAATTAGGCATCTTTAACAACACTTATTGGTATTTTCCTTCAGAAGTGCAATGGATCCTGGAAAAATCTCCATCACAATAAGCACTAAAATCCAGCAGGTAGAATACAATTAAACAATACAAACCAAACTTAAATAAATGCTCCCCAAAGTAAGTGATATTTTTTGGAAGTCATTTAGAAGAGACCAATGTATAGATGTACTGACAATATCTTGATATACATGAGATGATTAAAAAAATAGAAAGAAAGACTAAGATCTTCCCTCTCTTTTAGCTAATCATCAGAATTATGTCCTAGGCAAGAAGGGAGGTTCAGATCTACTTACTGTGTGAGATAACTAAAAGCTACAGATGTTAAGCCAGAAGGGTGGACATCTGCATACAACTTGTTCCCAGTGATCTATACTGTATTTCAATATTCAAAAGGTAAAGCAAGGAATGTACCATGTTGGAAAGCAGGCTGGACAGACTGGACACAGTAAACCAAACTCCAAGATACAGAGGGAGGGAGTGGACAGGTCACTTGCTGACATAAGGGTAGAGAGAAGTATAGGAACCAGATGAGTTACTTTCCACAGGTCTCAGGAATCTGGCCAGTCTGCTGGAAGACTCTGCTGTGGAGATGTTTAACAAAATCATTGGCCAGTACAGAAGTCCATGATGAATGAAGGAAATCAAAAGGGGGACTCTTACACAAAGGAGTGTAGGATTCCAATGAATTACAGGCATATTGGTTTAGTGACCATGAAAAGGAAAGTAATGGACAAAATCCTGAGGGAATGAACAATTGCCTTCTTACAGATCAACGTCCAAGACCACAATCAACACAAGTTCATTGCAGAATGATCTGTCAAGTCAAGCCTGATAGCCTTTTTTTTCACTTCTTGTGTACTTAATATCAGATATTCTGCCATGCTCAACTGATGAGGTGACTGACATCAAGCTTATTACCACTAACCAGTTCTCACAGCACACACCCGGTTAAACATCTAATGGATGGATATACAATGGGCATGGTATGGTAAAGTCATCTGCTTCCATGACTGACCTACCAACATGTAGTCCCCACCGCCCACCCGTTACAAGCAGACACCTCTCATCGAATGCCCTGCTTCTACATGGGATTCTTGAGAAGAAGCACTCAACTGAAAACACATGCTCACATCAAAGGAACAGATGAGTGGGTAAACCCATTCTCTCCCTAGAAGACTCTTCAAGCAACCAGATCACTAAACAAATCCAGATCTTTTGAGTTGCAGTGTTACAGCTCTATTCCTCTGCACCAAGGAAAGTACAGTTGTGTAACTACCATAAATGTAGATGTTCGAGTGTATTCACTGTTGCAGTCATTACACTTGGGTTATCCTGCTGGCAGGCTACCCACAGTCGGCCTGAATTCCAAAGTCCTGGTTCGGCGTCGGTTGCTGTCACCTCTTCCCTGACGTCAGTGCGCCAGGGGTATAAAAGATGCAGCCGATGCCATTTTCTTCAGTTTTTCTTGCCCCAGATGTCAGGTGCCCCCAAAAGGGTAGGCTAAAAATTCTGCCAATAAAAATGCATGCACTAACATAAACATTACCTTTATCTACAAGCAAATACACCACATAGGTTGTATAGAATAGAGAAGTACTAAGTCCCAGCAATGAAAGGGGGATGGTGGGAGGTAACCTGGACTGCAACAGTGAATACACTTGAACATCTACATTTATGGTAGGTACACAACTGCACTATGTTCATCGTGTTTCACTGTTGCAGTCATTACACTTGGGTTGAATCCCAAGGTTGAGGTTGGGTGGCTGGGCCTAAATAAAATTAGGAGTGGCTATGAGGCCCTGCAGAACTGCAGTGGCAAAGCCTGCTCTGGATTTAGAATTAAGAGGTAAGTGGTAGTGCCTTGTAAAAGTGTGCATAGAAGTCCAAGTTGCAGCCTCCAAAATGTCCTTGGTTGGTACTCCTCTGAGGAAGGCTGCTGAAGTGGCTGCTGCTCTGGTTGAATGTGGCCTAATGCCCTTAGGCACTAATTTGCCATGCTGTGAATAGCAGAAACGAATGCAGTGGCCTATTCATTTTGAAATAGTCTGCTTTGAGATAGCTTTTCCTTGCGATCCTGCAGCATATGCCACTAAGAGTTGCTCAGTCTTTCTGAAAGCTTTAGTTTTGTCCAAGTAGAAGCGTAGCTGTCTGTGTATGTCCAAAGAATGCAGAAGTCTCTCCCCCTTATTCTGTGGGTTTGGATAAAAGGTAGGCAAATGAATGGTTTGGTTAAGAGCCACACTGGACACTACCTTAGGCATAAATGTTGGGTTTGTCTTCAGAGAAACCCTGTCCGGATGGAAAATTATAAAAGGTTCCACAGCCATTAGTGCCTGTAACTCTGAGACTCTTCTTGCTGAAGTTATTGCTAGGAGCAGAGCTGTTTATTGAGGTCCCATGCAGGTACTGGCACTCTCCTTGGAGGTCTTATGTTTTTGGCCCCTCTAAGGTACTGCTTTAGCAGTGGATGTGAAAAAAATAGGTGGGTCCATATTGTAATGAGCTGAAATGGCAGAGGCATGGATCTTAATTGATGAGAAGGATAGGCCTTTGTCCAGCATCTTATTTTATTTTATTTATTTTTTTATTTTTATTTTACATTTGTTAACCGGGCTAGTCTAACTGGATATATTTCCATTTTCAGCAGAGGCCCGGGGAGAAAAGCTCCACATGTAGACAAGACAGATACAACATAACAAAAAATTCATAATAACAGATTAAAAAGTGGTAGGACTTTCACTCCAAGACAAGAAAGATTAATCGTAGTACAAAAGGTATAAACAACATATTCAACATAAATTCATCTTTAGAACCATTTAGAGAAAGCATGAAACCAAGGAAAAGAGAGAACATTAATCGAAAGAAAGTGCAGATTTAAAGAGATATGTATTGCCAGAAAGAGAGAGACAAGCCATGAGGAGGAGAAAAAACAAAGAAAATTTTAATCAGGCTTAGAGCAGGAACATATCCAGTGGCTTTTAAGGTAGACTCTGAGTTTTTGTTTAAACAGAACAGTAGATGCAATTGAAGTAAGTTCGGGAGGAAGTTTATTCCAGTGTTTTCCAATGGCATTTGAGAAAAGGGAATCACCAGCAAGGTTATTAGATTTGGTTAAGGTAACTAGCAGTTTGCTGGAAGAGCGGAGTGAGTTCAGGTTTGAGTAGGGGCTTAAGAGGTTAGAAAGAACAGGTGTATTAAGAGGTTGGTAAAAAGCTCTTTGGACAAACATAAGTTGGGATAGAAGCAACATGTTTGTCAGTTCGAGCCAGTTAAGTTGTTGCAGATTCAGACAATGATGGGTTCTAAATTGCTTCCCAGTCACAAATCTAGCTATGTTATTGTAAGTGGTAGACAGTTTAGAGAGATTGTTTTTCTTGAGATTAGTGTAGATAGGTGAGGCATAGAGAAGTGTGGAAATAAGATGTGAGTGGGCAAGATTAACTTTTGCTGGGAAGGTTAAAAAAGTTTTGATTCTATATAGAGAGTCAAGTTTCCTGTTTACAGATTTAATGGTATTGTTGATATGAGAGTCGAAGGAAAGATTGTTGTCAATCATCTCAGTTAGGTATTGTAAAATCTGAGGAATATCTGGTACAAGTGTGTCAATTCCTTGTGCCTGGTTCCAAGCACAGAATCTCTTCCATTTTTCTGCATAAGATTTTCTGGTGCTGGGCCTCCTGGCCTCCAAAATAATATCCATAACTGCTTTGGAGGGAGGTGTGTTCTGAATGGTTACATTATCCACCATGCAGCCAGATTTAGGGTTCTGAGTTGGCTGTGCAGGATCTGATTGTTCTGTTGGATCAGTAAATGAGGAATTTGAGGTAATGTCCAGGCTGGGCCTTGAGACAAGCTCTTTAGGATTGGGTACCAGTGCTGGCATGGCCAGTCTGAGGCGATCAGTATCATTTTTGGCTTCTCGTCTGACCTTTAGGAGTACCTTGGGGAGGAGAGGCAGTGGAGGAAAGGTATATACTGTAAGGGTTTTCCATCTGAATGATAGAGCATCCACACTTATTTTATTTATTTTATTTATTTTACATTTGTTAACCGGGAAGATCCGACTGGATACATGTCCATTTTCAGCGGAGGCCCGGGGAGAAAAGCTCCAACCATGACAAAACTTTAAAAGCACAGAGTAAATATACAAATTAAACTAGAACAAAATAAGTTATTCCATCATATTTGTACCGGATGTAAGAAAGATTAGCATAATAAGGAATATGTAGGATATTAGCCAGGTGCTTGGGAACTATGTCAAACAGAGAGTTAGCTAGCCCGGGTTTAGACAATGGCAAGTACGTATTGAACCCAGGTGTGTTTTTAGTTTAGTTTTAAATTGACTTAAAGTGGAGAGAGAGGTGATATCAGGGGGAAGTTTGTTCCATGTTTTCCCTGCAGAGTTGGTGAGAAGGGAGTCACCAGCTGAGTTGTTAGTTTTGCATGTCTGGATGAGGAGACGGTTGGATGACCTTAATGGTCGTGGGTTGTTACAAAGGGCAACCAGCTTTTTGAGTGAAGGAGTATAGTCTTTCCATGCTTGTTTGTGATAAGTCCTTGTGCAAAATCTCTGTAGTTGGCAGTTGTGAGGGGAGACAAATAGATCTGTGTCTGGGCATCCCCATTTCCTTGTTATCATGCTGAAGCTTTGTGGATCTAGTTTCCACTCATGAGGATCCATGAGGTTTCTGCTTAATTCGTCTGCCAGAGTATTTGTCTTTCCTGGCAGGAATTGTGCTTACAGGTGTACTTGATAAGTCAATGATGTGTTCCACAAAGTCATGGCTTGTCTGCAGAGGGGGTAGGAATGTGTGCCTCCCTGCTTGTTTATGTACCACATGACTGTAGTATTGTCCGTCTTTATCGGCAGTTGTCCGGGATGAAGTAGATCCTTGAAGGCTGTTAGGGCATTCTGTACAGCTAGCATCTCTTTTTGATTGATATGAAGATGCATTTGGCTTGCGGGCCATGTGCCCTGAATACATTTTCTTGCCATGTGCGTCTCCCAGGCATAATCTGATGAATCTGTTGTTAGTGTCTGCCTGGCTGTGGGTAAAGTGAATGGCTGTCCCTTGTTGTGGTGACAGGCCTGTGCCCACCATCAAAACTCCTGTTGCAGGCAGGGAATGAGGGTAATTAATGTTTCCAGGCTGTGGCAATGTTGAGTCCAAACACTTTTTAGATACCATTGTAGTTTCCTCATATGCAGTCTTGCATATGGAATTAGCAGAATGCAGGATGCCATGAAGCCCAAAGCCTGCAGAATTGGTCTTGCACACAACTGGGTCTTTGTTGCCAACATTTCGAAGTAAGAAGTCAGTTGCCTTTGTGTGGCATGAGATAAGCCATCTGGGCAGTTGTATTTAAGCTTGCACCCAGGAATATGATCTCTTGAGAGGGTACCAGTTTTGATTTCTTTTCGTTTACTATGTACCCTAGGCAAATTAGTCATCTTTTTACAAATGCCTGATGCTTCAGTAGCATGTCCTTGTTCTCTGCTTGAATAAAGCAGTCGTCCAAGTAAGGATATATTTGGATTCCTCTGTCTGCAAAAAGCAATTACTGGTGCCAGGCATTTTGTGAAGACCCTGGGCGCAGTAGATAAGCCAAAGGGCAGTGCAGAGAATTGGTAGTGCATTGAGCCAGCTATGAATCTGAGGTATCTTCTGCAAGATTGTCTGACTGGGACATGCAGGTATGCCTCTTTGAAATCCAAAGTTACAAGCCAAGCCTTCTTGCCCAGCATGGGCAGAAGCTGCTGCAGAGTCAACCTTTTGAATTTTTGAACGTCCAGAAAAGTGTTTAGAATAGTCAGGTCCAGTATTGGTCTCCAGGCTTTGTCCTTTCTGGGTACCACGAAAAGTCTTGAGTAAAATCCTTGTCCCTGCTCTTACTGTGTTACTCGCTGAATGGCCCTCATGTCCATGAGGGATGAAACTTGCTTTTGTGCCTCTGCCCATTGATTGTGTGGCAGGTCTGGAATACCTTTTGTCTTTGCAAGGGTGTGAAAGTGGAAACTGTAGCCCTGAGACACTATATTCAAGATCCATTTGCTCTGGGTGATCATGTGCCAGTTTTGTGAAAAAAGTGCTAGTTTTCCCCCTAAGGGGGCTGCCAAAAGATAAGTGCTTGGTAATGGCAGAGGAAAGTCATTGGGACTGTTTCCTATATGGCTGTGATTTGTCTTGTCCGCTTTTGGAGGTAGAAGCACCCCATTGTTTAGGCCTGTATGACCCTTGGGGCTGGGATCTGCCTCTAGGGCGTCTGTGTCTGCCTCTTTGTGGCCTGTCTGACACTGGAAAGGACCAATTCTTAGAAATCCAGTTCCTGCTAAACCTGGGTGGCTGTACCTGTAAGAAATCCTTAACTGTCTGCATAGATTTCACTTTATCCTCCATTTTCTTCAACACCTCTTCTGCCTTAACACCAAACAAAGTATCATGCTGTAATGGAGCATCCAATAATTTTGCTTTAACATGATCAGGCAGACTCTGTTCCTTTAAACAGGCATGCCTTCTAATGACAGAACCCGTAACAGTGCCCTGCAAGAGGCCTCCAGTGAATCAAAACCACATTGCAAAGTATGCTTTCCCACTTGTTCAGCTGCATACAATAAATCCTGCATTTCCTTGTTTTCAGAACATTCAGAATTTGTCAACATTTTCTGTTTTAGCAGTGACATTAAGTATTGCTGATACTTAAGCATATGAAACTGACAATTTAAAGCCTTTACAGCCAAGGTAGCAGAAGTGTAAACTTTTTTCCCCCCATATGTCCAGTGCCCTACAATCCCCATCAGAGGGGACAGGGTTTTTTGCAGTGGAAGCCTTGACCCCTTTGGGACCCTGACATATAGTTTCTGGGTCAGCAGCAGGGTTTTTACATAGAAATTTATGAGAATCTGGAACCCTGTAGTATCTGTCTGGTTTAACAGGTGCAGGGGGTAAAGAGTCAGGAAACAGGCCGGACTCTGAAAATACATCGTCTAGAACAGGTGGAATAGCAAGAGGTCTGTGCTGAGGTAGTAAAAGAAAGTCTCTGAGCCTTTTCTTATATTCTGAGTAATCTTGGCTCTCCCAGTGAAAGTGCTCCATCATGGTATGCAGGGTTTCCCCAAAAGAATAATCCTCAGGAGGAGAGGCTGAAGGAATAGGTTCTTCAGCATCAGAATCCTCATAGGGAGGAAGAGAGTATACCTGTTCAGAACAGGAGTCAGAGGAAATGGAAACCTGATCTGAAGAGTCATATTCTGTCTCTTGCCTAGGCCTCTTATCAGGAGAGGGATGGGAACCCCTTATCAAAGTAATTAGGTCTTCGGACATTTTAAACATCTGTTTCTTAGGCATGGAAGTCCGTCCAGAAGAATGCTGTACTTGTTTCTTTGTCTTTAGAGCTGTTTTAGTCTTTGCCTTTGACGCTGAGGTTGGCTTTACATATAACTGTGTAGGTCTGAAAACACCCTCAGAAGCTGATGCCTGCTCAGCGGCTCCAGACCCATCTGAGGGAATATTTCTGAGTGTCCAATACCTTGAGTATCCAGAGGCATAGTTGGCTCCACGTGGGAGTCGGTAGCGGCCTGTGGCTCTGAGGTAGTGGGTCTCAGGGGCTGCGAAAGCGCCTCACTGAGAACTGGCGACTGGCCTAGCGGAAGCCTCGTCGTTGGTTTTGGATCTCGGATGCCTGTCTTTTTCCTTTACCTTGCGCTTTTTATAAACTCCCGTCGTCAGCTGCTCTGACAGAATCATATAACTAAATCTTTGGCCAAAGTAATGAAAGGCAAAATCGTACCGACGCTTAATAGTGCATTGATTAAATCTAGCACAAAACCGCCAACCAGAAACGTTGTGATCTTTGCTTGTGAACGTTGCTTCCCACAAGAAATACAATTGTTAATTTTTTCTGACATCAGTCTGGAGCAAGAAAAAAGTTTCCCCAATGGGGTACTTAGCTTTAATGAAGACTTCGGATCTGAAATTCGATTTTGAAAATCTCAGGAGTCGGGCGACCGACACTTGCGAACTGCTTTTGCTTCGGGCACCGTGCAGCAAGAAAGACAGAAGAAAATGGTGTCGGCTGCATCTTTTATACCCCTGGCGCACTGACGTCTGGGAAGAGGCGACAGCAACCGACGCCAGACCAGGATTTTGGAATTCAAGCTGACTGCAGGTAGCCTGCCAGCAGAATAACCCAAGTGTAATGACTGCAACAGTGAAACACGATGAACATCAGCATGATCTTGTTTTATGAGCGGCTTACAGGTGAACTTGACAGGGAGCACCAGAACATTTGAACCAACCTGGACCTTATCCAGTGTTATGACTTAGTGTCACACAAGTATCTGACAGAATAGCTGCAAGAGTTGAAGAGGACAATGAATGAGGAAAAACTGCTATATGGCTGAAGGGTATGGATCGGGATAATGGTGATAGCAACTATGTCAGGAATAAGGAAACTGACTACTGTAGTACTGCAAGAGTCAGTGCTGGGACCACTACTTTTCAAAGCATTTGTTTCAACAGAACCTCGAGAATAGAATCAACCTCTTCAGTAATGAAACAAAGATAAATGTAGTAGTGAAGGATGGAGGGCATGGCAAGAGACAAAAAGATGGCAAGTGAAATTCCAGGCAGACAAATGCAGACTACTCACTTACATCTGGCACCTTTATGGCAGTATTAGAAGGGAACGTGGAAATGATGGCAACAGAAAGTACAGTTGTATACACTTACCATAAATGTAGATGTTCGAGTGTATTCACTGTTGCAGTCATTACATTTGGGTAATCCTGCTGGCAGGTTGCCCTCAGACAGCCTGAATTCCAAAGTCTTGGGTCCTGCATCAGATGCTGTCACCCCTTCCCTGATGTCAGGTCGTCAGGGGTATAAAAGAAGCAGCCAATGCCATTTTCTTCAGTTTTTCTTGCCCCAGATGTCAGGTGCCCCCTAAAAGGGTAGCCAAAATTTATATCTATATAAAAATACATACACCAATATAAACTTCACCTTCATCTACAAGAAAATACACTACATAGGTTGCATAAGTCAGAGAAGGAAAGAAAAGTTCTAGCAGAAAAAAGGAGGATGGCGGGTGGGTAACCTGGACTGCAACAGTGAATACACTCAAACATCTACATTTATGGTAAGTGTACACAACTGTACTATGTTCTTCGTGTTTCACTGTTGCAGTCATTACATTTGGGTAGGGTCCCAAAGCTATGGATGGGAGGATGGAACTAAACAGCATTTGGAGCGGCTATAAGGCCCTGCAGAACTGCAGTGGCAAAGCCTGCCCTGGATTTAGAGTAGAGTGGCAGATGATAGTGCTTTGTAAAGGTGTGCACTGAACTCCAAGTAGCAGCCTCTAAAATGTCTTTGGTTGGTACTCCCCTGAGAAAGGCTGCTGAAGTGGCTGCAGCTCTGGTTGAATGTGGCCTAATGTCCTTAGGCACTGGCTTGTCATGGTGTAAATAGAAACGAATGCAGTGGCCTATCCACTTTGAAATAATCTGCTTTGGGATAGCCTTTCCTTGTGATCCTGCAGCATATGCCACTAGTAATTGCTCTGTCTTCCTGAAAACTTTGGTTCTATGCAAGTAGAATCTAAGCTGTCTGTGCACATACAAAGAATGCAGAATTCTCTCCCCCTTGTTCTGCGGATTTGGATAAAAAGTTGTCATAAGAATAGTTTGGTTAAGAGCCACACTGGACACCACCTTAGGCATAAATGTTGGGCTTGTCCTCAGAGAGACCCTGTGTGGATAAAAAATGAGAAAAGGTTCCACAGTCATGAGTGCCCTGAAACTCATCTTGCAGAAGTTATTGCTAGGAGTAGAGCTGTTTTCCAAGATAAAAACTTTATGTCAGCAGTAGCAGCTGGCTCAAAAGGAGGCAGGGTGAGTTTTTCCAAGACACAGTTGAGGTCCTATGCAGGTGTTGATGATCTCCTTGGAGGCCTTACATTTTTGGCTCCTCTGAGGTACTGCTTTAATAAAGGATGAGAAACGATGAGTGGCTCTGTACTGTAATGAGCTGAAATGGCAGAGGCATGAATTTTAATTGATGAAAAAGCTAGGCCTTTGTCCAGTATCTCAGTTAAGTATTGCAAAATCTGAGGAATATTTGGTACAGCTGTATCAGTTCCTTGTGCCTGGTTCCAAGCACAGAATCTCTTCCATTTTTCAGCATAAGATTTTCTAGTACTAGGCCTTCTGGCTTCCAAAATGACATCCATCACAGCTTTACTGAGAGGTGTGTTTTGCATGACTACATTATCCGCCATGCTGCCAGGTTTAAAGTACTGAGTTGGCTGTGCAGGATCTGATTGTTTTGCTGGGACAGTAGATAAGGTATTTGAGGTAAGGTCCAAGGTGGGCACTGAGACAAGTTCCTTAGGACTGGATACCAGTACTGGTGGGGCCAGTCTGGGGAAATCAGTACCATCTTTGGCTTCTCCTGTCTGACTTTTAGGAGTACCTTGGGGAGAAGAGGCAGTGGAGGAAAGGCATATACTGATAGATTTTTCCAGCTGAAAGATAGAGCGTTTACTTTTAATGCTTGTTTGTGATAAGTCCTTGTGCAGAATCTTGTTAGTTGGTAGTTGTGAGGGGAGGCAAATAGATCTATGTCTGGGCATCCCCATTTCCTTGTTATCATGCTGAAGACTTGTGGATCCAGCTGCCACTCGTGGGGATCCGTGAGGTTTCTGCTTTGTTCATCTGCCAGAGTGTTTTCCTTTCCTGGCAGGAATTGTGCCTGCAGATGCACTTGGTAAGTCAATGCTGTGTCCCACAAAGTCATGGTTAGTCTGCAAAGGGGGTAAGAATGTATGCCCCCCTGCTTGTTTATATACCACATGACCGTGGTGTTGTCTGTCTTTATCAGTAGTTGTCTCAGATGAAGTAGGTCCTTGAAGGCTGTCAGGGCATTTTGAACAGCTAGCATCTCTTTTTGATTGATATGTAGATGCATTTGGTTTGAAGACCATGTGCCCTGAATGCATCTTCCTGCCATGTGGGCCCGCAAGGCATAATCTGAAGCATCCGTTGTTAGTGTCTGCCTGGCTGGGGTAATGTGAATGGCTGTCCCTTGTTCTTTTGACAAGCTTTCGCCCACCATCGAAACTCCTGTTGCAGGCAGGGAATGAGATTAATCATTGTTTCCATGCTGTGGCAATGTTGAGTCCAACCACTTTTTAGGTACCATTGAAGTTTCCTCATATGCAGTCTTGCATATGGAATTAGTAGGATGCAGGATGCCATGAACCCCAAAGCCTGCAGAATTTTTCTTGCAGATAACTGGGTCTTTGTTGCCAACATTTTGAAATAGGTAGTCAGTTGCCTTTGCTTGTCTGGCGTGAGATAAGCCATCTGGGCAGTTGTATTTAAGCTTGCACCCAGGAATATTATCTCTTGAGACGGTACTAGTTTTGATTTCTTTTCTTTGACTATCTACCCTAGGCATGTTAAAAGTCTTCTCACAAACGCCAGATGCTGTAGAAGAATGTCCTTGTTCTCTGCTTGAATTAGACAGTCGTCCAAGTAAGGATATATTTGTATTCCTCTTTGTCTGCAGAATGCAATTACTGGTGCCAGGCACTTTGTAAAGACCCTGGGTGCAGCAGATGAGCCAAAGGGCAATGCAGAGAATTGGTAATGCATTGAGCCAGCCATGAATCTGAGGTATTATCTGCATGATTGTCTGATTGGGACATGCAGGTATGCTTCTTTTAGGTCTAAAGTCACAAGCCAAGCATTATTGCCCAGCATGGGCAGAAGCTGCTGCAAAGTCAACATTTTGAATTTTGGTATATCCAGGAATGTGTTCAGAATAGATAGGTCCAGTATTGGTCTCCAGGCCTTGTCCTTTCTGGGTACAAAGAACAGTCTTGAGTAAAATCCTTGTCCCTGCTCTTGCTCTGGTACTTGTTGAATGGCCCCCATGTCCATGAGGGATGAGACTTGTTTTTGCGCCTCTGCCCATTGATTTTTTGGCAGATCTGGCCAGCCATTTGCCTTTGGCAGGGTATGGAAATGGAACTTGTAGTCTTGAGACACTATATTTAGAACCCACTTGTCCTGGGGTATAATGTGCCAATTTTGAGAAAAAAGTGCTAAATTTCCCCCTAAGGGTGCTGCCAGGACATAAGTGCTTGGTGCAGGCAGGGGGAAGTCATTGGGACTGTTTCCTGTATGGTTGTGATTTGTCTTCTCCAACTTTGGAGGTAGAAGCACCCCATTGCTATGACCTGTATGAACCTTGTGCCTGGGAATCTGCCTCTAGGGCATCTGGATCTGCCCCTTTGAGGTCTGTCTGACACAGGAAAGGACCAATTCTTTGTAGGCCAGTGTCTACTAAACCTAGGTGGCTGCATTTGTAAAAAAATCTTTGACAGTTTGCATAGATTTTGCTTTGTCTTCCATTTCCTTTAACACCTCTTCTGCCTTAACACCAAACAAAGTATCATGCTGTAAAGGTGCATCTAATAATTTAACTTTAACATGATCTGGCAGATTTTGTTCCTTTAACCAAGCATGCCTCCTAATTACAGAAACCGTAACTGCAGCCCTGCAGGAGGCCTCCAAAGAATCAAAACCACATTGCAAAGTATGCTTTCCTACTTGATGTCCTTCAAGGATGCATCTGCAGTCATAACATATGGGGTTGTCCTGCCTCAGGCAGCCCTTCGGTCGGCCGGATTCCAAAGTCTGGGTCTGGCCTCGGTTGATGTCGCACTTCACCCGACGTCATAGCTTCTGGGGTATAAAGGCATCAGCCGACGCCATTTTCCTCAGTCTTTCTTGCCGCGGTGCCAAGCAGAAGCTGTTCGCAAGTGCCGGTCGGTCAGATCCAGAGATTTCAGCTACCGAAGACTTCTAAAAAAGCTAAGTACCCCGTTGGGGACTCTTTCTTGCCTCAGCCGATGTCAGACAAAGTAAATAATTGTTTAACTTGTGGGAAACAAATACCTCATAAGGATTTCCACTCTTACTGCCTTCCTTGCTTAGGCCCAGACCACGACGTATCAGCTTGTTTAGCCTGTGCTTCCTTCAACCGACAGAGACTTAGACGTTGGTTGGAGTTTGCAGTAGAGTTTTTTGGATCCGCTTTTGCATATAAAATGCCGTCGGAGACTCCGACTACACATTTAGCCAAAAAACGGAAGGAAAAGGACCGACACTCGCGGCCCGCGGTTTCGGCTGAAACCACGGTCAGGCCTACCGCGAGTGTCTCGGTTTCGGCTGAAACAGAGTCCTCGGTTCTTCCTTCTGCCGAAAACATACCTCCGACATCCGAGGCCAGAGAGGCCTCGGCTGAGTCGGCTACAGAAATTCCTACGGAAGAAGCAGGCGCACAAGAATTGTCCAACACCATTCCGTTGGACATCTCTACTCCTGCACGTGGGGCAGCTAGGCCCCCTGCTTCTATGTCTATTAAGGCCTTCTCCAGGGCTAAAGCAGCTAAAATTTCCAAGGCCTTACCAACAAAATCTTCCTCTCAGAGACCTTCCTCAAGTTCTCAGATTCTCAGCCTTGCTGAGGACCTTATATCTCTGATTGGGGGATCCCAACCTCACCCAGACAGGGCCTCACAACCTCCTCCTGATAAAAGGCCTAGGACTGAACCCCCTGAACCTCTTTCCTCTGATTATTCCTCGGATGGATCTGATTTATCAGACCATCAGGAAGGACCATACTCACCTTATGAGGATTCGGATGCAGAAGACTCAATTCCTTCTGCCTCCCCCCCTGAAGAATTTTCCTTTGGGGAGACTTTGCACTCAATGAGGGAACACTTTCAATGGCAGGGCCAGGATTTTTCTGATTCTAGGAAAAGGCTAAGGACCTTTCTACACTTGCCACAGCATAGGCCTCTAGCCATACCACCTGTACTATCAGTTGTTGATGATGCATACAATGATGTCAGTTCTGCCCCTGATTCTCTCCCCCCGGCCCCTACCAAACCTGACAGATATTACAGGGTCCCGGATTCTCACTTCCACTTGTATAAGGCCCATGCTGCAGACCCAGAAACTATTTCACAGGGCCCAAAGAGTGTTGCAGCTGCCACTGCCAAAAACCCCCTACCCTCTGAAAGAGAGTCAAGAGTATTAGAGAGATGGGGAAAAAGGTTTATACATCTGCTACTCTTTCTGCCAGGGCTTTAAACTGTCAATTCCATATGATACAGTACCAGGAATTTTTGTTAGATCAGCTGAATAAAAAGCTTTCCTCTCCTGAACCTTTAGACCGTAAGTCCCTTCAGGATTTGGTATACAACTCTCAGCAGGTCAGTAATCATTTCTTAAAATGTGGCTATGATGCACTGGAGGCTTCATTTAGATCAGCTATGACTGGAGCAGTGATTCGAAGGCATGCCTGGCTAAAAGAACAATCCTTGCCAGACCATGTCAAGTCTAAACTCCTAGATGCCCCCATGGAGAAACAAAGTTTATTTGGCTCCCCTGCACAGGAGATTCTAAAGAAAGTGGAAGAAAAAGCTAAATCTGTGCAAACAGTCAAGGATTTTCTGCAGGTCCAACCTCCGAGGTTCAGCAGAAACTGGCCTTCAAAGAATTGGTCCTTTCCAGACACCTCCAGAGCACAGAGGGGCAGGAATAGACGCCCAAGAGGCAGAGGTCAATCAAGGGGCGCCTACAGGGGTCGTCAGTGGCAACCTGCCAACCAGAGGAGTACCACCACGGCTGCGACTACAACCACTTTTACAGGACAGACACAATGACTTGGCTCTGATTCCGCCTACCAGGGAGCAACTGGAAGCACCCTTGGGTGGAAAGTTAGCTTTATTTTCAAAAAACTGGCATTGCATTACAGGAGACAAATGGACATTGCAAACAATAGACAAAGGCTACAGGTTTCACTTCCACACTCTACCAAAAAAGAGAGGAATGCTAAACCTTCCACCAAGCCAGAAAACAGAGGCTCTAAAACAAATCATCAACTTACTAAGGATGAGAGCAATAGAAAGGGTACCATCTATGGAACAAGGCCAAGGATTTTACTCCAGACTATTCCTTGTACCAAGAAAAGAAACTCAATGGAGGCCTATTCTCGATTTGTCCACACTAAACACATATCTCATTGTACCAAAATTCAAGATGCTGACCCTACAGCAACTTCTTCCCATGTTGGGCAAGGAGTCTTGGCTGGTGACTCTAGATCTCAAGGAGGCATACCTGCACGTCCCTATACGACCAGACTGCAGAAGACACCTCAGATTTCTTGCAGGATCAGAGCATTATCAATTCTCAGCATTGCCCTTTGGCTTATCTACTGCGCCCAGAGTATTCACGAAATGCCTGGCATCAGTAATTGCACATTGCAGGCTTCAGGGAATTCAGATCTACCCATACCTGGACGACTGCCTAATACAAGTGGACAACAAGACAAAAATAATAAAGGATTTGGCCTATGTCATACAACTGTTACAAGCCTTGGGATACACAGTCAACATCCAGAAGTCAAGACTAGTGCCATCCCAAAGGATAACATTTTTGGGTGCAGATCTGGACACAATAACTCAGATGGCTTTTCCTCACAGAAGAAAAACAAAAGCAACTCCCAGTCTACTTCATGGCTTTGACAAGACAAACTCAGCTTACTGCAAGGAAAGTCCTGCAGGCCCTGGGTTACATGGCATCTTGCATAATCTTGATCCCGCATGCCAGGCTGCATATGAGAAAATTACAATGGTACCTAAGGAATGTATGGTCTCAACACAGACACACAGTCTAGAAACCATGATACCAATCATTCCATGCCTGAAAAAAAGAATTCCTGTGGTGGGCTCAGGCCTGCCAGACCAACAGAGGGTTGCCTTTCCACAAACCACAACCAAGGCAGACCATCACCACGAACGCCTCAGACCTAGGCTGGGGGGCACACATGGAAGACAAGTGTATCCAAGGCCTATGGTCTCAAGACCAGCTGAATCTACACATAAATCTAAAAGAGATGCTGGCAGTGAAGCATGCAATCGAGGCATTCAAATCATTCCTCCAGCAAGGACATCTGCTTATAAGGACAGACAATACCACAGTCATGTGGTACATCAACAAACAGGGAGGCACGCATTCCTACCCTCTATGCCGGATGGCAATGGACCTGTGGAACCTAGGCCTGAATCTCAACATTCAACTGCAGGCCAAATTCGTACCAGGAAAAGAGAATTCACTAGCAGACAGCTTAAGCAGAACTACCACGGATGCTCACGAATGGATGTTGCATCCAGACATCTTCAAAAACATAAAGAAATGGGGAATGCCAGAGATAGACCTGTTCGCCTCCCCACTCAACCACCAACTGAAGAAATTCTGCTCAAGAGAATACCACCCACAAGCCTGGAGGGTGGACTCCCTTTCTTTCAGCTGGAAGGCCTTGACAGTTTATGCATTTCCACCTCTCCCATTGATGTACAAAGTTCTACTGAAGATCAGGGAGGAACAGCCAAAGGTGATTCTGATAGCTCCAGACTGGCCAAGGCAGCATTGGTATCCGCTACTGAGAAGCATGTCTCGGACGAACTCATGGCCTCTACCCCTATGGCCTTTACTTCTAACACAGAACAACTACAAGACCCTGCATCCAAACTTGAAAACGCTGCAGCTAACTGCCTGGAAAATTACATAAAACAAAACCAAACTGTTTTATCTCAGAGGGTCAAGGACATTATCCTGGAGGCTCGCAGACCCTCCACATGAAAAACATACTCAGCTAAATGGAAGAGATTCCTCATTTGGAGTGCATCAAAGGGTACAAATGTCACACTGGCAAACCTAGCACACATCCTAGAATACTTAGAACTGTTCCACAATGGCCTGTCCTATTCTTCCATTAAGATTCATGCTTCAGCAATTTCAGCAGAGTACAACATGGATCCTCCTATCTTCTCTCACCCTCTCCTCAGACAATTTTTAAGAGGGATCAAAAATATAAAACCTCCAAGGAAACCACCTCTGCCTGCATGGGATCTCAATTTTGTGCTGGAAAAATTAACTCTTCCCCCTTTTGAACCAGCAGCATCAGCAGACACAGTTCTTATCTTGGAAAACTGCTTTCCTTCTAGCAATCACTTCAGCAAGAAGGGTATCCGAGTTACAGGCATTAATGGCAGTGCAGCCTTTCCTTATCTTTCACCAGGATAGAGCGTCACTGAGAACCAATCCTACTTTCATGCCAAAGGTGGTATCCAGGGTATCCTTGAACCAAGCTATTCATTTACCTATGTTCTTCCCTAACCCACAGAACAGGGGGGAAAAACTATTGCACACCTTGGATGTACACAGACAACTACGCTACTATCTGGACAGAACTAAAACCAGCAGAAAAACTGACCAGCTTCTGGTAGCATATGCAACTGGAGTGCAAGGAAAAGCAATTTCAAAACAGACAATTTCAAAATGGATAGGAAATTGCATTCGATTCTGCTACTCTTTTCATGGAAAGACAACTCCTGAAAATATCAGGCCTCACTCCACAAGAGCCACAGCCACCACTACAGCTTTCCTCGAGGTGGCTACCAAAGACATTTTAGAAGCTGCTACTTGGAGCTCCGTGCATACATTTGCCAAGCATTACAATCTTTCCTTTATACTCCAGATCCCGAGCAGGTTTTGCAACTGCAGTTTTACAGGGGATCTTAACTACACCATCATTATCTTAGTACCTCCTCCCCCAGTTTGGCTATGGTATTCTACCCATATGTTATGACTGCAGATGCATCCTTGAAGGACATAGTACAGTTTTGTACCTACCATAAATGTAGATGTCCGATAGGTATGCATCTGCAGTCAGGATTTCCCACCCTCCTTCCCCTCTGTGGTATTCCTAGGGTGCTTACCCCTCTTTTAGCTAGCTGGGGGAAATCTATTATGGTGTATTTGTTTGTATGTATATATGTATATATATATTTTGCTTATTACTGTTTGGAATTTTCTACATTTATCCAAATTTAGCCTTCCTAGAGGGCACCTGGCATCTGGGGCAAGAAACACTGAGGAAAATGGCGTCGGCTGATGCCTTTATACCCCAGAAGCTATGACGTCGGGTGAAGTGCGACATCAGCCGAGGCCAGACCCAGACTTTGGAATCCGGCTGCCTGAGGCAGGACAACCCATATGTTATGACTGCAGATGCATACCTATTGGACATCTACATTTATGGTAGGTACAAAACTGTACTTTCAGCTGCATGCAATAAATCCTGCATTTCCTTGTTTTCTGCACATTCAGAGTTTAACAACATTTTCTGTTTAAGCAATGCCATGACATGTTGTTGATATTTGAGCATATGAAACTGACAGTTTAAGACCCTTATAGCCAAGGTAGCAGATGTGTAAACCTTTTTTCCCCATCTATCCAGTGCCCTAGAATCCCTGTCAGAGGGGTAGTGTTTTTTTGCAGCAGAAGCCTCAACTCCTTTGGGACCTTGTGAAATAGTTTCTGGGTCTGCAGCAGGGTTTTTTAAAAGGAATTTATGAGAGTCAGGAACCCTGTAATATCTGTCAGGCTTAACAGGAGCTGGAGGTAAGGAGTCAGGGGTCAGACTAGACTCCGAAAACACATCATCTACAATGTCTAACACAGGTGGAATGGCTAGAGCCCTGTGATGAGGTAGTAAAAGGAAATCCCTGAGCCTCTTTTTAGATTCTGAAAAATCTTGGGTCTCCCAGTGGAAATGCTCCCTCATGGTATGCAAGGTTTCCCCAAAAGAATAGTCCTCTGGAGGAGAAGATAAAGATATAGTTTCTTCAGCATCAGAATCCTCATGGGGGAAGAGAATATTCCTGATCAGAAGAGGAATCAGAAGAAACAGAAATCTGATCTGAAGATTCATAGTCAGTCTCTTGCCTTGGCCTCTTCTCAGGAGGGTGATGGGAAACCTTGATCAAGGTAATCAAGTCTTCGGCCATTTTCATCATCTGTTTTTTGGGCATAGAGGCCTGGCCACGTGGCTGTTGAGTTTGTTTTTTTGCTTTAGAAGGTGCTTTAGTCTTTGCCTTTGAAGCTGAATTCGGTTTAATGTAAAGATGTTTAAGTCTGAATACACCCTCAGAAGCCGGTGCCTGCTCAGTGGCTCCGGACCCATCTGAGGGAATAGTGTCCGAGGCTCCAATACCTTGAGTTTCCAGTGGCATAGCCGACTCCACGTGGGAGTCTGTAGCGGCCTGCGGTTCTAAAGTAGCAGGCGTCAGGGGCCGCAAAAGCACCTCACTGAGAACTGGCGACTGGCTTAGGAGAAGCTTCGTCGTCGGTTTCGGACCTCGGTTGTTTATCTCTTTCCTTTTCTTTGCATTTTTTGTGAACTCCGGTAGTCGGATGGCTATCTGACGACATTTCTGGATAATTAAACCAGCGTCCAAAATAGTTTAAAGCAAATTCATACCGACGCTTAATAGTGTGTTGGTTAAATCTAGCACAAAACCGCCAACCAGAAACTTTGTTATCAGGGCCTAGGCAAGGAATGCAGTAAGAATGAAAGTCCTTATGAGGTATTTGCTTTCCATAAGAAATACAATTATTAACTTTTTCTGACATCAGTCCGGAGCAAGAAAAAAGTTTCTCCAACGGGGTACTTAGCTTTATTGAAGACTTTGGGTTTGAAACTCGAACACGAAAATCTCAGGAGTCGGCCAACCTCCACTTGCGAATTGCTTCTGCTTCAGGCACTGCACAGCAAGAAAGACTGAAGAAAATGGCATCGGCTGCTTCATTTATACCCCTAATGACCTAACGTCAGGGAAGGGGCGACAGCAGCTGACACAGGACCCAAGACTTTGGAATTCAGGCCGACTGAGGGCAACCTGCCAGCAGGATTACCCAAATGTAATGACTGCAACAGTGAAATACGAAGAACATCATGAAAACAACATGTGGGCAAGGATTACATTTGAAATGGACCACCTGGAGTACAGTCAAAGCACTAAATACAATGTTAGACTTCAAAAGCAAAAACAATGCTTTTGTTCTACCAAGCCTTAGCAGGCCACATCATAATTACTTCATGCAACTGTTGAAACCATACAAAGGAAAGGGATATCAGTCTATGGGAAGGAATCCAAAGGGAAACCACCAAGGAAAAGCATAAGTGGAGGGGATGGGATATGGCAGTAGACCGCAGACGTCAGAGCTCAAAGTATTTTTAGAGACTTGAACTGAAAGGAACATAAAAAGTATGGGTAAAATCATTTCAGATGGATGTGAAAGGATATCTATACCAAGCGATTGCAGCCCCCCAAACATCTCCAACGCCCAAGTGAGAACTGCTCTCTCCAAAGCAAAAAACACAGCATCCATGGGACCTGATGGTGTCCCCGGCTGTGTGCTCCACGAACTCAATGAGGAATTAAACCCACAGCTAGGACAGCTGTTTAATCATAGTCTTACCTCTGGATATTGCCAGGGAGTGGCGCACTGCAACTGTGGTCCCACTTCACAAAGGCGGTGCCTCCACCGACCCTGGAAATTACCGGCCCATTAGCTTGACAAGCCTTATCTGCAAAGCCATGGAGAGGATCATAATGGACCTCATAAATAAAGACATAGGGAATTTGCAGACTTTGGATCCATCCCAGTTTGGCTTTGTCAAAGGCAGATCATGCCTTCTAAACTTGGTTGACTTTTGAAACAGTCACCAAAGCCATTGATGAGGAAAGGCAGTCCATACAGCCTACCTCGATCTGGCGAAGGCCTTTGATACAATACCCCACTCGGGTATCATTGAAAAACTCATCAGCTTAAATGTTAACCCATACATCACAAGATGGGTTGCAAACTGGCTGAGTGACAGAACCCACAGGGTCAGAGTTGCTGGCGCCATGTCAGACTCAAAGCCTGTCACAAGTGGTGTACCACAGGGCTCAGTCCTGGGCCCACTCTTGTTTGGCATCTACTTTTCGAGTACAAGCAAACACAGGAGGGTTATGGCTGACAAAGTTTGCAGATGACTGCAAACTGGCCATAGTAGAAAACACATCTGACACAGATATCCTTCAGAAGGGTCTCACAGAAACAGATAACTGGTGCCAGAGCCATGGCCTAAAGTTAAATGCCAGAAAATGCATAGTCATACCCTTCAGGAAAAACAAGGTTACCCCTAGCTACCAAATAGGTGGCAATCCACTGAGTACAGAAGAAGTTATCAGGGACCTGGGGACCCAGGTTGATAGTAGTCTGTCATTCGACACCCATGTAGCTAAAGTAGTTAGGAAGACCTTCTACATTGCCCACCTTATCATGAAGGGATTCTCATCTAGATCAAGGGAGGTCATAGTCTCCCTATACTCATCACTCATCAGACCAATGATTGAGTACAATGCCCCATTGAATGTATCTGACCCGACACTTGCAGCAGCTGGAGAGGCCACAAAGTTCCTCACCAAAAGGATAAAGGGTCTCAAACATCTGTCCTATGCTGCCCGACTGAAAGAACTCCAGCTCTATTCAGTCGCACCGCTTGCTCAGAGGTGACCTTTGCCTAACATACAAGGCCATGTCAAACCCAGATTTGATGAATATGCTTCACCTCAAAAATCTAGATCCGTCAGAGCCACAAGGCGGAGACTTAAACCTCGACACGGCTATTAATAGGACGTGCTGGAGGGATAGATTCATCACCCAAAGACTCCCTATGCTGTGGAATAAAATCCCGGTATATGTGAGGCAGAGCACCTCGCTGGCCTTGTTGAAGAGAAATCTTGACCAATGGATGGGAGATCGCAGATATACCCCAGGGATTACCTCAGTGTCACTGCTCAACAGAGGCACAGCAAAATAATGGGTATAGTTCCCCATACTAAAGGGGTGGCGTAAGCCACAAAACTATGGGCTAGGCTTGTAAATGCCCTCGGGCAGATAGCCTAGTATGAACCTGTGAACCTATGAATGGAAGGGGCACAGGCAGCAGAATGCAGGGAGTAGCGAATCCCTCAATCTCCACAATCTTGCTTAAAAGTAGGTTTTGAGCACAGATTACTGGAATATGAGGAAGAGAAGGAGAATTCCGAGATAGGGTATGTAGCAGGTGAAGACCGACTGAAGGGGAAGGTACTTTAGCAATATCTTAGGTTGGAAGACTGGATAATGTTTAGGATGTAGGTGTTTACTAAGAAAAAACAAAGTACAGTTTTGTACCTACCATAAATGTAGATGTTCGAGTGTAGACACTGCTGCAGTCATTACACTTGGGTTATCCTGCCGTCAGGCGGTCCCGCAGTCGGCCAGAGTTCCAAAGTCTTGGTCCGGCGTCGGTTGCTGTCGCCTCCTCCGACAGTGCAACAGGGCTATATAAGATGCAGCCGACGCCATTTTCTTCAGTTTTTCTTGCACCAGATGTCAGGTGCCTCTAAATATGTAGGCAATTCCAACTGCTAATAAAACATACATAAGAAAAGCAAAAAACAACTTACAGCTACCAGCAAATACTCCCCATATGTAGTAAGGGTAGAAGACATAGATACGTACCAGCCAGTAAGAGGGGGAGGGTAACCTGGACTGCAGCAGTGTCTACACTCGAACATCTACATTTATGGTAGGTACAAAACTGTACTATGTTCATCGTGTTACACTGCTGCAGTCATTACACTTGGGTAGAATCCCAAAGCTGAGGAAGGGTGGCTGGTCCTATAAGGCATTAGGGGTGGCTATAAGGCCCTGCAGCACTGCAGTGATGAAGCCAGCTCTGGATTTAGAGTATAGAGGCAGATGGTAATGCTTGGTGAAGGTGTGTACAGAACTCCAAGTTGCTGCTTACAAAATATCCTTGGTAGGTACTCCCCTGAGGTAGGCAGTTGAAGTGGCTGCTGCCCTGGTGGAGTGAGATCTAATGCTGCTAGGAACAGGTTTTCCATGGTATGTGTAGCAGAAACGTATACAGTGTCCTATCCATTTTGAAATAGTCTGTTTTGAAATGGCTTTTCCCTGTGCTCCTGCAGCATATGCTACCAAAAATTGCTCAGAATTTCTGAAAGCTTTGGTTTTGTCCAAGTAGAAGCGTAACTGCCTGTGAATGTCCAAAGAGTGCAGTAGTCTCTCCCCTTTATTCTGTGGTTTAGGATAAAAAGTTGGCAGGTGAATAGTTTGGTTTAGAGTCACACTGGATACCATCTTTGGCATAAAAGTAGGGTTAGTTCGTAAAGACACCCTGTCCTGGTGGAAAATGAGGAAAGGTTCCACTGCTATTAGTGCCTGTAATTCTGAAATTCTTTGTGCTGATGTTATTGCCAGGAACAGAGCAGTATTCCAAGAGATATATTTTAATTCTGCTATGTTGGCTGGCTCAAAAGGAGGTAAAGTTAGCTTCTCCAAAACAAAGTTGAGGTCCCAAGTTGGAGTAGGTGCTCTACAGGGCGGTCTTATGTTTTTAGCCCCTCTGAGGAACTGTTTTAACAGAGGATTAGAGAAAATTGGTGGATCCATGTTGTAATGAGCAGAGATGGCAGAGGCGTGGATCCTGATGGATGAGAAGGAGAGTCCTTTGGTCCAGCATCTCAGTTAAGTATTGTAGTATCTGAGGAATGTTTGGAACAAGAGGGTCAAGGCTGTGAGCTTGGTTCCAGGCACAGAATCTCTTCCATTTATCTGAATTGGCTTTCCTGGTACTAGGCCTTCTGGCCTCCAGAATGACATCCATAACAGCTTTGGAGAGAGGCATTGCTTGCTTGACTAAGGAATCTTCCATGCAGCTAGGTTTAAGGTCTTTAGCTGGCTGTGTAGTATTTGTTTGTTGCGCTGAATCAGCAGATGTGGGATTTCAGGCAAAATCCAGGTTGGTTCTTGTGCTAAGCTCCTTATGATTGGGTACCAGTGTTGGCGTGGCCAGTCTGGTGCAATCAGGATCATCTTTGGCTCTTCCTGCCTGGCTTTTATGAGTACCTTTGGCAGGAGGGGTAGTGGTGGGAAAGCGTATACTTGTAGGTTCTTCCAGCTGAATGAGAGGGCATCCACTTTCCATGCTTGTGGATGGTAACTCCTTGTGCAGAATTTTTGTAGCTGGCAGTTTATTGGGGATGCAAACAGATCTATGTCCGGGCTCCACCATTTCTGTGTTATCATTCTGAATATTTGTGGATTCAACTCCCATTCATGGAGATCCATGATGTTTCTGCTTAAGTCGTCTGCCAGTGTGTTTTTCTCTCCTGGCAGGAATTGCGCTTGCAGATGAACTTGAAGGTTTATAGCGGTGTTCCATAAGGTCATAGCTTGTCTGCATAGGGGGGTAGGAGTGAGTGCCACCTTGCTTGTTTATGTACCACATAACTGTGGTGTTGTCTGTCTTTAGTAGTAGTTGTCCTGGATGCAGCAGGTCCTTGAAAGCTATAATCACATTTTGTACAGCTAGCATCTCTTTTTGATTGATGTGAAGATGCCTTTGTTCTGCGGTCCACATGCCCTGAATACATTTGCCTGCCATGTGTGCTCCCCAGGCGTAATCCGATGCATCTGTTGTCAGTGTTTGCCTGGCTGTGGGCTGTGTAAAAGTTTGTCCCTTGTTGAGGTGACAAGCTTGAGCCCACCATTGAAACTCCTGTTGAAGGCAAGGGATTAGTGGTATAACTGTTTCCAAACTTTGACAGTGTTGAGACCATACATTCTTTAGGTACCATTGTAGTTTCCTCATATGCAGTCTGGCATATGGAATTAGTAGTATGCAGGATGCCATGTAACCCAAGGCCTGCAGAATTTTTCTTGCAGGGAGCTGGGTCTTTGTTGCCATCGATTGAAAGTATTGAGTCAGTTGACCTTGTTTGTCTGGCATGAGATAAGCCATCTGGGCCGTTGTGTTCAAGCTGGCACCCAGGAATATAATCTCTTGTGAGGGCACTAGTTTTGATTTATTTTCGTTTACTGTGTACCCCAGGCAACTTAATAACTTTTTTACAAACGCCAGATGCTTTAGAAGAATGTCCTTGCTCTCTGCTTGAATCAGGCAGTCGTCCAGGTACGGATAAATTTGAATTCCTTTCTGTCTGCAAAATGCAATTACTGGTGCCAGGCACTTTGTGAAGACACTGGGCACAGTAGATAAGCCAAAGGGCAGTGCAGAGAATTGGTAGTGCATTGAACCAGCTATGAATCTGAGGTATCTTCTGCAGTTTTGTCTGATAGGGACATGCAGGTATGCCTCTTTGAGGTCCAAAGTCACGAGCCAAGCTTTCTTGCCCAGCATGGGAAGAAGCTGCTGTAATGTCAACATTTTGAATTTCGGAACATCCAGGTAAGTGTTTAGAGATGAAAGATCCAGAATGGGCCTCCAGGCTTTGTCCTTTCTGGGTACCAGAAAGAGTCTTGAGTAAAATCCTTGTCCTTTGCTCCTGTGATGGTACCTTTTGAATAGCTCTCATATCCATGAGTGCTGTAATTTGTTTTTGAGCCTCTGCCCACTGATTTGGTGGCAGATTTGGCATTTCTTTTAACCTTGGCAGAGTGTGAAAGAGGAACCTGTAACCTTGAAATACAATGTTGAAAACCCATTTGTCTTTGGTGATCATTTGCCAATTGTGGTAGAAGAGTGCCAGTTTTCCTCCCAAGGGGGCTGCCAAGAAGGATTTGTTTGGCGGCTGTAGTGGGAAGTCATTGGAGCTGCTTTTTATATGGTTGCAGCCTGTCTTCCCCTTCTTTCTAGCCTGATGCAACCCATTGTCGAGGCCTGTAAGGACCTTGTGTTTGACCTCTACCTCTTGGACGTCTGTATCTTCCCCTTTGAGGTCTGTCTGTAATTGGAAAGGACCAATTCTTAGTTGGCCAGTTTCTGCTAAATCTAGGAGGCTGAATCTGTAAGAAATCCTTCACCGTTTGCATAGATTTTGCCTTATCCTCCATTTTCTTTAATACCTCTTCTGCCTTAACTCCAAATAACACATCCTGCTGCAAAGGTGCATCCAATAATTTTGCTTTAACATGATCTGGTAACGTATGTTCTTTTAACCAAGCATGTCTTCTAATGACAGAGCCTGTAACTGCTGCTCTGCAGGAGGCCCGTAGAGAATCAAAACCACATTGCAAAGTATGCTTTCCCACATGTTCAGCTGCATGCAATAAATCCTGCATTTCTTTAAAATTAGGAGGATCTGATTCTGGAAGCATTTTTTGTTTTAACTGAGACAGTAAAAATTGCTGATATTTTAGCATGTGAAACTGGCAATTTAAGGCTCTCATTGATAAAGTTGCAGACGTATATACTTTCTTTCCCCATCTGTCTAATGCTCTGGAATCTCTGTCAGAGGGAACTGGATTCTTGGCTGATGAGGCCTTAACTCCTTTGGGTCCCTGAGAAATAGTTTCAGGGTCAGCGACAGGGCTTTTATACAGAAATTTATGTGAGTCAGGGACTCTGTAGTATCCGTCAGGTTTAACAGGGGCTGGAGGTAAGGAATCAGGATTTAAGCTGGATTCAGTATACACATCATCCACAATATCTAACACTGGCGGAATAGCAAGGGGTTTGTGTTGAGGTAATAAAAAGGAAGTCTCTGAGCCTTTTCTTGGATTCTGAGTAATCCTGGCCTTCCCAGTGGAAGTGCTCCCTCATGGTATGTAGGGTTTCCCCAAAAGAGTAGTCCTCAGGCGGTGAGGCTGATGGAATTGATTCCTCAGCATCATAATCCTCATAAGGGGGTAAAGAGTATCCTAGGTCTGAGGATGAATCAGAAGAGATGGACACCTGGTCAGATAAGTCATAGTCTGCATCCTGTCTAGGCCTTTTATCAGGAGGGGGATGGGACCCCCTGATCAGAGTAATTAGGTCTTCAGCCATTTTGAGCATTTGTTTCTTAGGTATGGAGGCCTGTCCTGGAGAATGCTGTATTTGTTTCTTTGAGTTTAAAGGAGGCTTAGACTTAGCTGAGGGTTTAATGCTTAACTGAGTAGGTCTGAAGACACCCTCTGTAGCTGTGGGTTGCTCAGCTACTCCGGATCCCTCTGAAAGGTTAGTCTCGGTAGGCTGAAGAGCTTATGCATCCGAAAGCCCAGCCATCTCCACGTGGGAGTTAGAGGCAGCTTGTGGTTCTAAAGAAGCGGTCGTCAGGGGCTGCAAAGGCACCTCACTGAAAACCGGAGAACCAGTGACTGGCCTAGAAGAGGTTTCGTCGTCAGTTTTGGGCCTCGGATGCCTATCCTTGTCTCTGCGCTTTTTGTGTATTCCAGTCGTCGGAAGTTGAATTTTCTACCAAAATAATGTCAGGCAAAATCAAACCGATGTTTAATAGTGCGCTGGTTAACCCTAGCACAAAACCGACAACCAGTAACTTTGTGGTCAGGGCCTAGGCATGGGATACAATAGGAATGGAAATCCTTATGAGGTATTTGCTTCCCACAAGAAATACAGTTATTAACTTTTAATGACATCGGTCTGAGGCAAGAAAAAGTTTCCCCAACGGGGTACTTAGCTTTGTAGAAGACTTCGGTTCTGGATTTGGAATGAAAATCTCAGGAGACGGCCGACCGGCACTTCCCACTGCCTTTGCTTCGGGCACCGCACGGCAAGAAAGACTGAAGAAAATGACGTTGGCTCCATCTTATATACCCCTGTCGCACTGATGTCAGGGAGGAGGTGACAGCAACTGACGCTGGACCAAGACTTTGGAACTCTGGCAGACTGCGAGACCGCCTGACAGCAGGATAACCCAAGTGTAATGACTTCAGCAGTGTAACACGATAAACATCTTCACATTATGTATGACTTACACTGATCATGGTTTATGATCAAGAAAGCGCAACTGTGAAGGTAGACTTACTATAACAGCAAAGGTTTGAATGATCACTGCTATAGTAACTTTAGCTAAAACAGTTACATTCTGCTTAAGACATAACAGGTGGACAGTTTCCAGAGCTTAAGGGCACCTTCTCTCATGCCCAAACTGTTTGCAGCTTGAGCGGAGCTGAAGAAAATAAATGGATTAGGTGTCAGGCCCTTCACAGCTTTAATAACAACTGAGAAAGGGAGGCTAGAGTCCTGAAAGAGGTCAATGCTAAGTAAATAAAAAATGAAAGCCTTCACCCTGGCAACAAAAAATATACAAAAATAAAAGGGTAGAGGGAGGGAGGGAATAGCTACTGCAGCAGTGACCATTCAAACATCTACTGTTATGGTAAATTTACTTACTAAACTGTACTATGCTCATCATATGATCACTGTTGTAGTAGTCTTAGCTACTAGCAAAGCCTTCTGGAAACCTGGAAAAGGAATCTAGTTTGTAGTGCTTTGCAGAGGTATGACTACAGGACCAAGCTGCCACTTCTAGAGTACTTCTAGAATCCCCTTTCCAAAAAGCCACTGATGAAGCCAAGCTCTGGTAGAGTGTGCTTTGGCCCTGCTTGGTATTGCCTTATTCTACAGAGTATAACAAAAGGAAATAGCATGCGACAACTATTTGGAGATATTCTGCTTTGACACAGGTTGCTCTTTTTTCTTACCTTCATAGCAGATGAATAACTCATCAGAATTTCTTAGTGTTTACTTTTGTTAAGACAATCTCCAAGTTGTCTGTGGACATCCAGAGGATGAAGACTCCATTTTCCCTGCTTCTTAGCCTGGGGAAAGGAGACATGGAGATGGACAGCTTGGATCAAAATACACATGAATACCACTGAAGGCATAAATGAAGGAATAGTTTCAAATAAACCCTGTCTTTGTGTAAAATGAGATAAGGCTGATCCATCATGTAAGATTGCAACTCATGCACTCTTCTTGCAGAAGCTAGAGCAATAAGAAAAACAATGTTTTCCATGTTATAAACCTCAAGTCAACCTGAAGGGCTGGTTAAAATGGAACAGGGGTTAATTTTTCCAAAACAAAGTTGCAATACCAAATAGGAGCTACCTATTTTCTAGATGAACTGGTATGCAACACCCCTTTCAAGAACGTTTTAACATGGGAATTGAAAGGGGATGACTGATGGGCAGATATGCTGAAATGGCCAAAAAATCACCTTTGATAAAAGAGGAAGAAAGGCCAAAGGATAACTCTTCAAATGAAATACTATCCTTGAAAGGGTCCTGGTTCTTTTTTTGACAGGCTCTAGAAAATATTTTCCATTTGCTAATATATGACCTATTAGCAGGTTTCTTTGTCTCCATTAATACCTGCTGTACATCCAAAGAAAACAGGTGAATAAAATATCTTAAAACTCTTTATCATACAGGCACTTAGTCGAAGTTATTTCAGGTTAGGGTGTATCAAACAACCCATCTTCTGTAAGAAGGTCCAGTCTGTCAAGAAGCTTGGGGTAACTACTCATAGCCATTTCCAAAAGAATGAAAACCACTGTTGCCTGGGCCACAAGTCATCGCAACGACCTTTGGATAGTCCTTTTGAATCTTCAGAATGACACCCTGGATATCAGTGGAAAAAAAGGAAAAGGATATAGGGGCATTCCTTTTCCAAGACTGCTTGCACGGGGCCATGAAGCAGAATTTGTCAGTTGTTTGTTGTGAATGTAGATGGATAGATCTATCTGAGGTGTTCCCACAGCTGGATCATGTCCTGGAACCCCCCCCCCCCCCGATTCAATTTTCATTCATAAGGTTCTGTTCTGGTAATGCTCAGCTTGTCTGCCACAATACTTTGCTCTGATGGAATGTAAGATGCCTATAGAGTGAAATGGTGCTGAAAAGTTATATTCCGGGTACCATGGCTAGTCTGCACAAAGGGAAAGACTTAGTTCCCCCGATTGTTTGTATATGACATCACAGTGGCATTGTCAGTAATCACCTGTAACAATTATGAGGGGGGCATAGTTGATTAAGAGAGTTCAGAGTATTTCTTACTGCCATCTCTTTTCTGTTTGTGAGTTTTGGTATGTCCTTTTTGTTCCAAAGACTTTGTACTTTTAGTCCTGTAGACACTACTCCTCAAGCAAAGCCTGAATTGTCTGTAGTTACAGACTGTGTTGGAGCTAGAAGGGAAAATGGGAAACATACATTCAGATGAAACGGGTCTCTTCACCAAAGGAGTTGCCTTTGCACAACTCCGAGTACAGGAATCTGAAATGTCAGAGGATGCTTATTAGAACCATACAAATTTTATGTACAACTGAATATTTCTCATGTGGAGTCTGGCTAGAGTAATCATGAGAATCATGGATGCTATAAATCCTGGTTTCTTGAAAATTTCATTATTGAAGCTTTGTAGCGAGTGGAAAAACTAAGCAAAAGATCTTGATATACATCAATATTTACTTTTTTCTGTGGAAAAGCTCTTTGACACCCCAAGAAAACAGTCCTATGAAAGAGTCAAAATACTTTTGTTTGCTCTGTTGAAGCACCATCAGTCTGTGTAGGAGATCACTCAACCAAGCAAGAGATTCCTAACATTTTGAGAAAGACTCTGCAAAGATAAGCAAGTTGTCTAAATAAGGATAAATGTGGATACCTTGCAGTCCATAATATGCTAAGACTGTGGCTCAACACTCTGTGAATACCCCAGAGCAGTGGATAACCTAAAGGGTAGTTCGGACACAGGAAATCTTAAGAAATATACTGTTAAGCATCCTTTAAATCTAGGGTTACTACAAAACTTAAACGAGGAAATCAGGAGTAACAAGTCATAAAGGTAGCATTCTGAACTTTGGGACCTTCACAAACTGGTTTACAAAAGAAAGATCCAAGACTGGTCTCCAACAGGCATCTTTCTTTGGTGCCAAAAACCTTCTGGAATAAAAACTTTTCTCTTTCAGAGAAAGAGGGACAGCTTCTATTACCCCAGCTCAGTAGATGTGCAATGACAGGGGGGAAAAAAGAAGTTTGATCTGATAAGTGAGGAAGAATTGCCTGAAAAGGTGGAAGATACTCCCATTGCCATCTGTATCCCTGATTTATCACCTTCAGAACCCATTTGTCTGAGATTATCTGTTGCCAAAGATAGAAATGGAGAGCCTGGCTTTGGGGAACATTTAAAGGCTTGCTTTGGGGGGGGGGGGGGTGACACTGCAGACAGTCATACAGACTTGAGCCTGATTTTGTGGTAAACTTCAGTCATCCAGACTTGATGGATTGTCCTTGTTTCTGGGTGTTGGTCATCCTTTTTTTTCAGAGCTGTCTTGCCAGAAATACGCTGTGTCTTCTTATTTCGTTTTTTTTTTTTTGTAAAAAATGGTGTAAAGATGGGTGTGGGAAGGCTGAAAATTCTGAGTAACCCTCTGAATCAGTTTCCCCTTTATCATCACACTTTTTCCAGATCTCAACAGTAGATCGTCCAGACTACACCTCTATATCTAAAGAACGATCCAAAATTTCAGCTCAACTTCCTCAGGTAGATTTTGTGTATGTAACCAGGCAAACCTTCTCATAGCATTTCCATTTGCAGCTGCTCTCAACAAACTATCAGATGAATCATAAGCACACTTCAAGAATGTTTAGTCACCTGAGACGCAAAAGCAATAAGATTATTTATAAAATATTTTTCCTTTGAAGAGGCAAGTGGCTATAACGTTCCTCTTACTCTCAAATTATGCAACAATAAACATTAGAATATGACCTTGACAATTATGAATTCTAAAAATAAGAGTAGCAATAGTAAACACTTTTCCCCAAACCTACCAAAGGCTTTCCCATAATAAGAGAGGAATTAGTGTTTACCAGATGTTTATAGACACAGCAACATTTTCACTGCAGGGTCAGATATGGGATTGGAAAAACAAAGACTGTACGATAGAGGAACTTTTATACAATTGTTCTTTCCTAGGTGCAGCAGGCTAGCTGTCAGGCAAGTTACAGGCTGTAATAAACACATCCTCCAATGCTGAAAGACCAGACAGAACAGGAATAGGTTCAGGATATTACATTTGCAATAAATCATATTTCTTTAAGGACAGTAGAATATCATTAGGTTCCCACTGAAACAACTGGTTCATTCTGGATATGGTTTCAGAAAAGGAAAATTCTTCCAATACATTATCAGAAGAAATACTCTCAACAGAATTAGTGACACAAGCAGAGAAGGCAAAAGTTCTCACCTTACAATCATTTTCCTGTTCAACATCCCGGGACTCTTCAAAAAAATCCTGTCAAGCAAATCATCCCTGGGGACAGGTATCCCCTAGTCCAGGTAGACAGAGAATCATCCCTGCTTCTTCCTCCAAGAACAACCTGCCTACCAAGAACACTCCAACAGCCATCTCCGGTACATGGTTGCTGAAGGGAGAACACAAAAGGGAGCCAAGGAAAAATATGAAAGATCTGAGGAATCAAAACTGGCCACAGGAAAGTAACTCATCTGAAGCAGAGACAAACAAGTAGTTGGGCTACATAGACAAAGACTTTTTGTAAATGTTCTTTTTATGGCTGGAAGAAGGAAGGACCATAGAACTGGCTATGGGGAAAATGATGCTTGAAGGCTGTGTAAAACTGTTAGCAATAGTCTGCAAAACAGGTAAGTACAAAAAACAAAGTGAAACTCACTTTAACACTTACCCGAACTCCAAAAAGTAATTTAATTCACAGTTCACTTAGGAAAAACAAAGAAAACATAGTTTTAACAACTTTTTCCACAAAGGTAAAAAGTGCTCAAAAAACATTCTTCCCTACCTTAAATTAATTCTGTTAACAGAAAAATTTAAGCTTCTGTCATAAAAATAAAAAACTGGAAGCTTTTTTCCTCTTGAAGAGAACTTATCTGTCCAACAATGAAAAAAACATTAGATGACTTTCAATCTTCGGCATCAGGAAAGCTCTTAAGAGCTTGTTGCCCTAAACTCTGACTTGATTCAACTCTACTTGAGCTGACAATAGGTTCGGGCATGTGGAAGGTGTCCTTAAGTTTTGGAAGCTGGTCCGCTGTTATATCCAAAGCAGGATATAACACATAGTTAAGGCTACTGCAGCAGTGAACAAATTATGATCAACAAGGTTTGTATCAACATACATTTTCTGAAAAATTAGTATGAAACTTGTAAAAAGAGAAATTTCTCCAACAGGCTAAAAGCTGGGAACTCCTCAAAATGTAGAAAAAGTTAGCCAAAAAAACAAAGGAATCCCAGAGCCAAGGCTTAGCAAACACTGATACTTAATAAAATATGTAAGCACTTTTGGACAGATTATAAAAAACGTAGCACAAGAGCAAAAGCAAGGGTCAAATCTTATATTCAAAGCCAGATACTTTTATTAGTAAAACAACGGATAAGCGCTTTCGCTAAAAAATAGCTTCATCAGATCACAATGTTTGCTTAACATAGACAGTTTAAATACTAAAGCACATGGTGAGTACAATTCAAATGAACCAATCATCATCACACATCAATTAGTTCACTTAACATTTAAAGCAGCAAATACAAAAGTATATCAGTGCATTCATTACTGCTACTAATCATATAAAAATATATATATATATAAATATATATATATATATATATATAAAAAACTAACTCTATTTAAAAAAGCGCATCCTTTGAATACAACAAATGATAGTATAGAACTTTAATAAAAGTTTTCTTGTTGTTAAAATGCATTTATAAAAATTATTTATATATATCTATTACAATTTAAAAATGACTAAATATTCTCATATCTTTATGTGTCTGCGTTTTCTAAGTACAGGTTTGATAGAGACTTTGTCATTTAGTCCTGAGCCTCTATCTGCTCTTAGCAAAATAATCCAGTTGTTTTCCTTCTCCTCTGTATATGTCATTATGTTACCTTCTCTTGCATTAGGTTCTATTACTTCTAGTACCCTAAATTGAAATTCATGTTGAGTGTTGTGTAAGACAGTGTGCTTGGCTAAAGCATTCTGTGTATTACTTTTTCTGATGTTATAAATATGCTCTCTTATCCTGTCACGTAGTGGGCGGTTCGTCTTACCCACATAAAATGATGAACATATTTTGCAAACTGCCAGGTAAACAACGTTAGGTGTCATACAATTCGCATGTGTTCTAAAATAAAATGTTTTACCATTATCTGGATGGATAAATGTGGTATTGCTATCAATATAACAACAAAAATTACAATGACCACATTTTTCTGTATGTCCTGAACTAACATGCTGTACAGCTTTCTTAGGATAACAGAGGAGTCTTTTTAAGTTGTTTCTGTTCCTATATATAAAAGAGGGTTCTTTGCCAACTATGTTAGAAATCTCTTCATCAGCCTTTAGTATATCCCAATATTTACATATGATATTCTTGACTTCAAATAAGTCTGTTGTATAACTTGTTGCAAATTTGACATTCAAGGGTGTCGAAGAAATATCAGTTCTAATGATATCCTGATAGCACTGTCAGAGAAGGCCCTATATTCAAGAATCTTAGTGATTATGTACCCGTAAATCACCCTCTAGTAGAGGCTTTTTTGAAAGTAACTGAGGAAGAGTTGCATCACTACTATGAAACTAAGACATATAATAAATTAAAGAAATCAGATAATTTAACATTCAATGAAAGAAAAAGCTTGAATAACCTGCAATTAAATAAGAATATTGTAGTTAGGCCAGCAGATAAAGGTTCTGGTGTTGTTGTCCTGGACAAAGAACATTATATGAATGCTATGCATGATATGTTACAAGACAAATTTTATGGTATCATTAATATATCAGATGTTCATGACACCTGTAGGTATGTATTTGATACCCTTACTGATATTTACAAAAGTAATTTAATTGATAGAAATACCTATGAATACCTTATGGTTGAGAAACCAATGTTGCCTCTAATTTATGGACTTCCTAAGTTACATAAAGACTTAAGTAACCCACCAATGAGGCCCATTGTATCTGGAAGAGGGTGGGTTACTGAACATTTATCAGTATTCATAGAGAAGCATTTAAGACCCATTTTGAATAAAAATAAATTTGTCTTACGTGACACAAAGCAATTTTTGGTAGACCTCTATGAATGCATCACACATTGTGACAATATTAATGCTTGTTATTTTGTCACCCTAGATATACAGTCCTTGTTCACTGTAATACCCAATGAACTAGGTTTAACTTTTGTCACGAATTATTTAAAAGAATGTAGTGACTATTCTAAATTGTTGATAGATCTGATTGTCCATTTTCTTGAACTTGTGCTTTATAATAACATGTTTATGTTTGATAAGATTTTTAAGCAACATGAAGGCGTAGCAATGGGCACTCCTTGTGCCAACAGCTACGCCAACATGTTTCTAGCATTTTGGGAACAAGAAGTTTTGTTTAAAGAAAAGTTTTTTAAGGAATATGTCATCTTCTTTCGTAGATTTGTAGACGATGTCTTTTTTCTATGGAATGGAACAGTAGATAACTTAGAAAAGTTTTTAAACATCATGAATAGCTTGACAAATTGTTTGAAATTCACTATGCAATACTCCTATGAGAAAGTGGTGTTCCTAGATGTCTATGTAGAAAGGTTACACAATGGTCTCATCAACACAGGGGTATATCGGAAACCTTGTCACAGCAACATGTTACTACATAGGACAAGTATGCACCCACCCCACATTTTTAAAAATATAATTAAAGGACAATCTTTAAGATGTTCTAGGCTAAATCCGTCAGAAATAGGCTTAGAAAAAGATCTGTCATGTTTACGAAATAGATTAAAGAACAGGGGCTACAAAATTAGTGAAATAGATCAATACACTACTGAAGCCCTTAATTCACGTGATGCTAGAGGTAAACCTCATTTTGGTCCAGTACAGGATATCATTAGAACTGATATTTCTTCGACACCCTTGAATGTCAAATTTGCAACAAGTTATACAACAGACTTATTTGAAGTCAAGAATATCATATGTAAATATTGGGATATACTAAAGGCTGATGAAGAGATTTCTAACATAGTTGGCAAAGAACCCTATTTTATATATAGGAACAGAAACAACTTAAAAAGACTCCTCTGTTATCCTAAGAAAGCTGTACAGCATGTTAGTTCAGGACATACAGAAAAATGTGGTCATTGTAATTTTTGTTGTTATATTGATAGCAATACCACATTTATCCATCCAGATAATGGTAAAACATTTTATTTTAGAACACATGCGAATTGTATGACACCTAACGTTGTTTACCTGGCAGTTTGCAAAATATGTTCATCATTTTATGTGGGTAAGACGAACCGCCCACTACGTGACAGGATAAGAGAGCATATTTATAACATCAGAAAAAGTAATACACAGAATGCTTTAGCCAAGCACACTGTCTTACACAACACTCAACATGAATTTCAATTTAGGGTACTAGAAGTAATAGAACCTAATGCAAGAGGAGGTAACATAATGACATATACAGAGGAGAAGGAAAACAACTGGATTATTTTGCTAAGAGCAGATAGAGGCTCAGGACTAAATGACAAAGTCTCTATCAAACCTGTACTTAGAAAACGCAGACACATAAAGATACGAGAATATTTAGTCATTTTTAAATTGTAATAGATATATATAAATAATTTTTATAAATGCATTTTAACAGCAAGAAAACTTTTATTAAAGTTCTATACTATCATTTGTTGTATTCAAAGGATGCGCTTTTTTAAATAGAGTTAGTTTTTTATATATATATATATTTATATATATTTTTATATGATTAGTAGCAGTAATGAATGCACTGATATACTTTTGTATTTGCTCCTTTAAATGTTAAGTGAACTAATTGATGTGTGATGATTGGTTCATTTGAATTGTACTCACCATGTGCTTTAGTATTTAAACTGTCTATGTTAAGCAAACATTGTGATCTGATGAAGCTATTTTTTAGCGAAAGCGCTTATCCGTTGTTTTACTAATAAAAGTATCTGGCTTTGAATATAAGATTTGACCCTTGCTTTTGCTCTTGTGCTACGTTTTTTATTATATATTTACTGGTTGTTTCCACAAGAGCATTTACCAGTGAGAGCAGTATTTTGGATTTTTTGACTTTTTACTTTAGTTCTTACTGCTCATAATGGAGTAAGGTGACTTTCATACTGGGCTGTTGCCATTTTTGTCTACTACAACGCTAATTTTGTGACTATCGAGGAAATGTCAAGCATAGAATTAGATTATGTGCCCAGAAGTGAACACCGGGGCAGAGAAACACTCGAAACCAGATTTCGTAAATATTTGAATGGAATTTCCAACCCTTCTTGGTTTGTGCTTGATGAAGCAAGCTCAGCTGACGTCAACGGAGTGACAGTAGACATGCAGGCGCTTTACCAAGCTGGGCGACATGAGAAGGACTTCCTTAAACTAAAGCGTTTACAGGCACAGCGTGCCATTTCGATACTGTCTTGACCACCATATAGTGCCTCGTGGTTTGAGAGTATTCTGTATGCCTAGCCAAGGCACTGACTTTCCAGAACTGTTAGCGCGTTGGCAGCGCATCAACTTAGAGACCAGTCGTGAGTATCTCAAGCTCTTGATTGACTTTTTTAGTCCTGAGGAAAAGAAACTAACTGACTCAATTAATTCTAAACAAACCGACTTACTTACTGACTTTCCTGAAAATATCATTATATCCACTATTTGAAAATTTACTTGACTGTGTTTCCGCCTATGATCGGAAACTTTGCAACAAAAAGAAATAAAGTGATACGTGACTTGAATGATTTTAAACTAGGTCAAGTGTTTGTTTGGCAGAGACATAACAATGATAGACTAGCTACTAATGTATATGAGGGTCAGACAAATGTTAATACTGTACAACCTACTAGAATGAATGTAACTAATACATATACAAGAAATGCTGGTAGTAATAGAGGTTCAGCGCTCTCTACAGATGTTCCTGACAGTCTGAATATGCCTAATAATGTTAATTTGAATGGTTTAGATAATAGCAAATCTACTTATGGCTCCCAACCTGATAGTAATGAAGAAGAGAGATCTAGTATTGTAAATACAAATAATAATATAGAGATTGCAATAAGTGATGCACCTTGCAATGAATTAAATGATTCTAATGATGTAATTAGGTTAGTGCATTCCAGCGCACAGGAAAGCATTAATCTATACCCTGAAGTTAATGTTGTTAAGAAGAAACCTACAGTTACTTCAGAGCCAGCAGTTAGACCTAAAACAAAGGAAGCTAATCAGCATGTAGCTGATGCCAATCTAACTCTCCCTTTACCCGTGCGCATGGACAAAGGCCCAAGGAGGTCACGTTCCATGAGCAGGGGAAGGCAAAAGAGGAAATTGTCAGAAGACTCTCTACACAATACCACGATAAAGAAAATGTGGGTAAAGATAAGGTAGTGTTCAACCTTTCTTCTGTTGAATTAACTGACTCTGACATCTCTTTGTTAAGTAAGGGCCTGAATTATATACCGAAGACAACTGGCTGCCTTACTGATACAATTATGGATTTAAGAATATTTTGTAGAAATTTAATGTTGAAATATAATTTCAGGGATAAGGATAGCACTGTCAGAGAAGGCCCTATATTCAAGAATCTTAGTGATTATGTACCCGTAAATCACCCTCTAGTAGAGGCTTTTTTGAAAGTAACTGAGGAAGAGTTGCATCACTACTATGAAACTAAGACATATAATAAATTAAAAAAATCAGATAATTTAACATTCAATGAAAGAAAAAGCTTGAATAACCTGCAATTAAATAAGAATATTGTAGTTAGGCCAGCAGATAAAGGTTCTGGTGTTGTTGTCCTGGACAAAGAACATTATATGAATGTTATGCATGATATGTTACAAGACAAATTTTATGGTATCATTAATATATCAGATGTTCATGACACCTGTAGGTATGTATTTGATACCCTTACTGATATTTACAAAAGTAATTTAATTGATAGAAATACCTATGAATACCTTATGGTTGAGAAACCAATGTTGCCTCTAATTTATGGACTTCCTAAGTTACATAAAGACTTAAGTAACCCACCAATGAGGCCCATTGTATCTGGAAGAGGGTGGGTTACTGAACATTTATCAGTATTCATAGAGAAGCATTTAAGACCCATTTTGAAATAAAAAAAATTTGTCTTACGTGACACAAAGCAATTTTGGTAGACCTCTATGAATGCATCACACATTGTGACAATATTAATGCTTGTTATTTTGTCACCCTAGATATACAGTCCTTGTTCACTGTAATACCCAATGAACTAGGTTTAACTTTTGTCACAAATTATTTAAAAGAATGTAGTGACTATTCTGAATTGTTGATAGATCTGATTGTCCATTTTCTTGAACTTGTGCTTTATAATAACATGTTTATGTTTGATGATAAGATTTTTTAAGCAACATGAAGGCGTAGCAATGGGCACTCCTTGTGCCAACAGCTACGCCAACATGTTTCTAGCATTTTGGGAACAAGAAGTTTTGTTTAAAGAAAAGTTTAAGGAATATGTCATCTTCTTTCGTAGATTTGTAGACGATGTCTTTTTTCTATGGAATGGAACAGTAGATAACTTAGAAAAGTTTTTAAACATCATGAATAGCTTGACAAATTGTTTGAAATTCACTATGCAATACTCCTATGAGAAAGTGGTGTTCCTAGATGTCTATGTAGAAAGGTTACACAATGGTCTCATCAACACAGGGGTATATCGGAAACCTTGTCACAGCAACATGTTACTACATAGGACAAGTATGCACCCACCCCACATTTTTAAAAATACAATTAAAGGACAATCTTTAAGATGTTCTAGGCTAAATCCGTCAGAAATAGGCTTAGAAAAAGATCTGTCATGTTCTGAAATAGATTAAAGAATAGGGGCTACAAAATTAGTGAAATAGATCAATACACTACTGAAGCCCTTAATTCACGTGATGCTAGAGGTAAACCTTATTTTGGTCCAGTACAGGATATCATTAGAACTGATATTTCTTCGACACCCTTGAATGTCAAATTTGCAACAAGTTATACAACAGACTTATTTGAAGTCAAGAATATCATATGTAAATATTGGGATATACTAAAGGCTGATGAAGAGATTTCTAACATAGTTGGCAAAGAACCCTCTTTTATATATAGGAACAGAAACAACTTAAAAAGACTCCTCTGTTATCCTAAGAAAGCTGGCATGTTAGTTCAGGACATACAGAAAAATGTGGTCATTGTAATTTTTGTTGTTATATTGATAGCAATACCACATTTATCCATCCAGATAATGGTAAAACATTTTATTTTAGAACACATGCGAATTGTATGACACCTAATGTTGTTTACCTGGCAGTTTGCAAAATATGTTCATCATTTTATGTGGGTAAGACGAACCGCCCACTACGTGACAGGATAAGAGAGCATATTTATAACATCAGAAAAAGTAATACACAGAATGCTTTAGCCAAGCACACTGTCTTACATAACACTCAACATGAATTTCAATTTAGGGTACTAGAAGTAATAGAACCTAATGCAAGAGGAGGTAACATAATGACATATACAGAGGAGAAGGAAAACAACTGGATTATTTTGCTAAGAGCAGATAGAGGCTCAGGACTAAATGACAAAGTCTCTATCAAACCTGTACTTAGAAAACGCAGACACATAAAGATATGAGAATATTTAGTCATTTTTAAATTGTAATAGATATATATAAATAATTTTTATAAATGCATTTTAACAACAAGAAAACTTTTATTAAAGTTTTATACTATCATTTGTTGTATTCAAAGGATGCGCTTTTTTAAATAGAGTTAGTTTTATATATATATATATTTTTATATATATATATATATATATATTTTTATATGATTAGTAGCAGTAATGAATGCACTGATATACTTTTGTATTTGCTGCTTTAAATGTTAAGTGAACTAATTGATGTGTGATGATGATTGGTTCATTTGAATTGTACTCACCATGTGCTTTAGTATTTAAACTGTCTATGTTAAGCAAACATTGTGATCTGATGAAGCTATTTTTTAGCGAAAGCGCTTATCCGTTGTTTTACTAATAAAAGTATCTGGCTTTGAATATAAGATTTGACCCTTGCTTTTGCTCTTGTGCTACGTTTTTTATTATATATTTACTGGTTGTTTCCACAAGAGCATTTACCAGTGAGAGCAGTATTTTGGATTTTTTGACTTTTGGACAGAGTTCTTCTTCAGACAAGTTAAAAATGTAGCAAAACCAACTTTTAAACATGCAGCAATTAAAAACAAATCAATCATTTTGCTTATGGCAATTACTTATGCAAATCCCTTGACTTTAAAACTGGTCATAGAGAGACCTTGTCATTAATACCCAGTTTTCTATCAGCACAGAACTTAAAAATCCAATACAATTCCCTTTCTTCAGTATATATATTTTTTTAAGTCACCTCCACATTGTCCTTTAAAAGTACAGTTGTGTACACTTACCATAAATGTAGATGTTTGAGTGTATTCAATGTTGCAGTCATTACATTTGGGTAATCCTGCTGGCAGGTTGCCCTCAGTCGGCCTGAATTCCAAAGTCTTGGGTCCTGCATTGGCTGCTGTCGCCTCTTCCCCGACGTCAGGGGTTATAAAAAAAGCAGCCAATGCCATTTTCTTCAGTTTTTCTTGCCCCAGATGTCAGGTGCCCCCCTAAAAGGGTAGCCAAAATTTATAACTATATAAAAATACATACACCAATATAAACTTTACCTTCATCTACAAGCAAATACAATAGGTTGTATACGTCAGAGAAGAAAAGAAAAGTTCCAGCAGAAAAAAGGGGGATGGCGGGTGGGTAACATGGACTGCAACAGTGAATACACTCGAACATCTACATTTATGGTAAGTGTACACAACTGCACTATGTTCTTCGTGTTTCACTGTTGCAGTCATTACATTTGGGTAGAGTCCCAAAGCTATGGATGGGAGGCTGGAGCTAAACAGTATTATGAGTGGCTATGAGGCCCTGCAGAACTGCAGTGGCAAAACCTGCCCTGGATTTAGAGTAGAGTGGCAGATGATAGTGCTTTGTAAAGGTGCGCACTGAACTCCAAGTAGCAGCCTCTAATATGTCTTTGGTTGGTACTCCCCTGAGAAAGGCTGCTGAAGTGGCTGCAGCTCTGGTTGAATGTAGCCTAATGCCCTTAGGCAGTGGCTTGCCATGGTGTAAATAGCAGAAACGAATGCAGTGGCCTATCCACTTTGAAATAGTCTGCTTTGAGATAGCCTTTCCTTGTGATCCTGCAGCATATGCCACTAGTAATTGCTCTGTCTTCCTGAAAAGTTTGGTTCTGTCCAAGTAGAATATAAGTTGTCTGTGCACGTCCAAAGAATGCAGAATTCTCTCCCCCTTGTTCTGTGGATTTGGATAAAAAGTTGGCAGATGAATAGTTTGGTTAAGAGCCACACTGGACACCACCTTAGGCATAAATGTTGGGTTTGTCCTCATGAAGACCCTGTCTGGATAAAACATGATAAAAGGTTCCACAGCCATGAGTGCCTGTATCTCTGAAACCCATCATGCAGAAGTTATTGCTAGGAGCAGAGCTGTTTTCCAAGATAAAAATGTTATATCAGCAGTAGCAGCTGGCTCAAAAGGAGGCAGGGTGAGCTTTTCCAAGACATAGTTGAGGTCCCATGCAGGCATTGATGATCTCTTTGGAGGCCTTAGGTTTTTGGCGCCTCCGAGGTACTGCTTTAATAAAGGATGAGAAAAGATTGGTGGCTCTGTATTGTAATGAGCTGAAATGGCAGAGGCATGAATTTTAATTGATGAAAAAGATAGGCCTTTGTCCAGCATCTCAGTTAAGTATTGCAAAATCTGAGGAATATTTGGAACAGCTGTATCAGTTCCTTGTGCCTGGTTCCAAGCACAGAATCTCTTCCATTTTCCAGCATAAGATTTTCTAGTACTAGGCCTTCTGGCTTCCAAAATGACATCCATCACATCTTTACTGAGAGGTGTGTTTTGTATGACTACATTATCCGCCATGCTGCCAGGTTTAAAGTACTGAGTTGGCTGTGCAGGAGCTGATTGTTTTGCTGGGACAGTAGATGAGGTATTTGAGGTAAGGTCCAAGCTGGGCATTGAGTCAAGTTCCTTAGGACTGGATACCAGTACTGGCGGGGCCAGTCTGGGGCAATCAGTATTATCTTTGGCTTCTCCTGTCTGACCTTTAGGAGTACCTTGGGGAGGAGAGGCAGTGGAGGAAAGGCATATACTGATAGATTTTTCCAGCTGAAAGATAGAGCGTTTACTTTTAATGCTTGTTAGTGATAAGTCCTTGTGCAGAATATTTTTAGTTGGTAGTTGTGAGGGGAGGCAAATAGATCTATGTCCGTGCATCCCCATTCTCTTGTTATCATGCTGAAGACTAGTGGATCCAGCTGCCACTAGTGGGGATCCATGAGGTTTCTGCTTAGTTTGTCTGCCAGAATGTTTTCTTTTCCTGGCAGGAATTGTGCCTGCAGATGCACTTGGTAAGTCAATGCTGAGTCCCACAAAGTCATGGTTAGTCTGCAAAGGGGGTAAGAATGTGTGCCCCCCTGCTTATTTATATACCACATGACCATGGTGTTGTCTGTCTTTATCAGTAGTTGTCCCGGATGAAGTAGGTCCTTGAAGGCTGTCAGGGCATTTTGAACAGCTAGCATCTCTTTTTGATTGATATGTAGATGCATTTGGTTTGAGGATCATGTGCCCTGAATGCATCTTCCTGCCATATGGGCCCCCCAGGCATAATCTGAAACATCCATTGTTAGTGTCTGCCTGGCTGGGGGTAATGTGAATGGCTGTCCCTTGTTCTGGTGACAAGCCTTCGCCCACCATCAAAACTCCTGTTGCAGGCAGGGAATGAGAGTAATTATTGTTTCAAGGCTGTGGCAATGTTGAGTCCAAACACTTTTAGGTACCATTGAAGTTTCCTCATATGCAGTCTTGCATATGGAATTAGTAGAATGCAGGATGCCATGAAGCCCAAAGCCTGCAGAATTTTTCTTGCAGATAACTGGGCCTTTGCTGCCAACATTTTGAAATAGGTAGTCAGTTGCCTTTGTTTGTCTGGCGTGAGATAAGCCATCTGGGCAGTTGTATTTAAGCTTGCACCCAGGAATATTATCTCTTGAGAGGGTACTAGTTTTGATTTCTTTTCGTTGACTGTGTACCCTAGGCATGTTAGAAGTCTATTCATAAACGCCAGATGCTGTAGAAGAATGTCCTTGTTCTCTGCTTGAATTAGACAGTTGTCCAAGTAAGGATATATTTGTATTCCTCTTTGTCTGCAGAATGCAATTACTGGTGCCAGGCACTTTGTAAAGATCCTGGGCGCAGTAGATAAGCCAAAAGGCAGTGCAGAGAATTGGTAATGCATTGAGCCAGCCTTGAAAATCTGAGGTATCTTCTGCATGACTGTCTGATTGGGACATGCAGGTATGCCTCTTTTAGGCCTAAAGTCACAAGCCAAGCATTCTTGCCCAGCATGGGCAGAAGCTGCTGCAAAATTAATATTTTGAATTTTGGTACATCCAAGAATGTATTCAGAATAGATAGGTCCAGTATTGGTCTCCAGGCCTTGTCCTTTCTGGGTACCAAGTACAGTCTTGAGTAAAATCCTTGTCCCTGCTCTAGCTCTGGTACTTGTTGAATGGCCCTCAAGTCCATGACGGATGAGACTTGTTTTTGTGCCTCTGCCCATTGATTTTTTGGCAGATCTGGCCAGCCGTTTGCCTTTGGCAGGGTATGGAAATGGAGCTTGTAGCCTTGTGACACTATATTTAGAACCCACCTGTCTTGGGTTATAATGTGCCAATTTTGAGAAAAAGTGCTAATTTTCCCCCTAAGGGTACTGCCAGGACATAAGTGCTTGGTGCAGGCAGGGGGAAGTCATTGGGACTGTTTCCTGTATGGCTGTGATTTGTCTTCTCCAACTTTGGAGGTAGAAGCACCCCATTGCTTTGACCTGTATGAACCTTGCGCCTGGGATCTGCCTCTAGGGTGTCTGGATCTGCCCCTTTGAGGTCTGTCTGACACAGGAAAGGACCAATTCTTTGTAGGCCAGTGTCTACTAAACCTAGGTGGCTGCACTTGTAAAAAAATCTTTCACAGTTTGCATAGATTTAGCTTTGTCCTTCATTTTCTTTAACACCTCTTCTGCCTTAACACCAAACAAAGTATCATGCTGTAAAGGTGCATCTAATAATTTAACTTTAACATGATCAGGCAGATTTTGTTCCTTTAACCAAGCATGCCTCCTAATTACAGAACCCGTAATTGTGGCCCTGCACGAGGCCTCCAAAGAATCAAAACCACATTGCAAAGTATGCTTTCCAACTTGTTCAGCTGCATGCAATAAATCCTGCATTTCCTTGTTTTCTGCACAGAGTTTAACAACATTTTCTGTTTCAGCAATGCCATGACATGTTGCTGACATTTGAGCATATGAAACTGACAGTTTAAGGCCCTTATAGCCAAGGTAGCAGATGTGTAAACCTTTTTTCCCCATCTATCCAGTGCCCTAGAATCCCTGTCAGAGGGGGTAGGGTTTTTTGCAGCGGAAGCCTTAACTCCTTTGGGACCCTGTGAAATAGTTTCTGGGTCAGCAGCAGGGTTTTTTAAAAGGAATTTATGAGAGTCAGGAACCCTGTAATATCTGTCAGGCTTAACAGGAGCTGGAGATAAGGAGTCAGGGGTCAGACTAGACTCCGAAAACACATCATCTACAATGTCTAACACAGGTGGAATGGCTAGAGGCCTGTGTTGAGGTAGTAAAAGGAAATTCCTGAGCCTCTTTTTAGATTCTGAAAAATCTTGGCTCTCCCAGTGGAAATGCTCCCTCATGGCATGCAAGGTTTCCCCAAAAGAATAGTCCTCTGGAGGAGAAGCTGAAGATATAGATTCTTCAGCATCAGAATCCTCATGGGGGGAAGAGAATATTCCTGATCAGAAGAGGAATCAGAAAAAATAGAAACCTGATCTGAAGATTCATAGTCAGTCTCTTGCCTAGGCCTCTTATCAGGAGGGGGATGGGAACCCTTGATCAAGGTAATCAAGTCTTCGGCCATTTTGAGCATCTGCTTTTTGGGCATAGAGACCTGTCCACGTGGCTCTTGAGTTTGTTTCTTTGCTTTAGAAGGTGCTTTAGTCTTTGCCTTTGAAGCTGAAGTCGGTTTAATGTAAAGATGTTTAGGTCTGAATACACCCTCAGAAGCCGGTGCCTGCTCAGCGGGTCCGGACCCATCTGAGGGAATAGTGTCTGAGGCTCCAATACCTTGAGTTTCCAGTGGCATAGCCGACTCCACGTGGGGGTCGGTAGTGGCCTGCGACTCTAAAGTAGCGGGCGTCAGGGGTTGCGAAAGTGCCTCACTGAGAACCGGTGAACCGGCGACTGGCTTATGAGAAGCTTCGTCATCAGTTTTGGACCTCGGTTGTTTATCTCTTTCCTTTTCTATGCGTTTTTTGTGAACTCTGGCAGTCGGATGGCTATCCGACGACATTTCTGGATAATTAAACCGGCGTCCAAAATAGTTTAAAGCAAAATCATACTGACGCTTAATAGTGCGTTGGTTAAATCTAGCACAAAACTGACAACCAGAAATGTTGTGATCAGGGCCTAGGCAAGGAATGCAGTAAGAATGGAGTCTTTATGAGGTATTTGCTTTCCACAAGAAATACAATTATTAACTTTTTCTGACATCGGTCTGGAGCAAGAAAAAAGTTTCCCCAACGGGGTACTTAGCTTTATTGAAGACTTCGGGTCTGAAACTCGAACACGAAAATCTCAGGAGTCGGCCGACCGGCACTTGCGAACTGCTTCGGCTTCGGGCACCGCACGGCAAGAAAGACTGAAGAAAATGGCGTTGGCTGCTTCTTTTATACCCCTGACAACCTGACGTCAGGGAAGAGGCGACAGCAGCCGACGCAGGACTCAAGACTTTGAAATTCAGGCCGACTGAGGGCAACCTGCCAGCAGGATTACCGAAATGTAATGACTGCAACAGTGAAACACGAAGAACATCACAGTTTCTACAACCTTAAACATAAAACTATGTGAAGGTCCTGGCTCATGCATGTTTAGCTAGAGCACTGACTAAATCACTTCTCCTAATAGCATATTTATGGTCATGTATTCTTTCATAAAACATTCTGTTAGTTTTTCCTAGATAAAAACTTTCACATGCTATGCATGTTGCTAAATAGATGATGTTTCTATTTTTACAATGTGCATGAACCTTAAAAAACAAATCTTTGTTTAGAAGCAAGATGTATAAACAGATTTTAACGTTTCTATAAAAGAATATTTACATCCACCACATGGAAAGGTACCAAAAGGAAAATGCCTAACTGAAGTGTCTTCCTGACACAATCTGGACTGCCTATGGCAGAGCTGTCTTTTTAAAGACTTCTTGTTCTTATATGTATAAAAAGGGGAAACCCCCACTATACCCTTAATCCTGTCATCCGTAGTGAGGATGTTCCCGTTAGAATCTATTACATGTCTAACCTGTCTAAAATCACTAGCATAAGGCAATACTAATGATATATAACTTTTCCTTTTCTCTTCTACTGAACAAGAAGTCTTTAAAAAGACAGCTCTGTCATAGGGAGCCCAAATTTTGTCAGGAAGATACTTCAGATAGGCTTTACCTTTTAGTACCTTTCCATGTGGTGGATGTAAATATTGTTCTTTTATAGAAATGTCAAATCTGTCTATACATCCTGCTTCTAAACAAAGATTTGTTTTTAAGGTACATGCACATTGTAAAATTAGAACATTGTCTATTTAGCAACATGCACAGTGTGTGAAAGTTGTTATCTATGAAAAACTAATAGAATGTTTTATGAAAGAATACGTGAACATAAATATGCTATTAGGAGAAGTGATTTAACTAATGCTCTAGCTAAACATGTGCAAGAGTCATGACCTTCACATAGTTTTATGTTTAAGGTTGTAGAAACTGTGTTTAAAGGACAACGTGGAGGTGACTTAAAAAATTATACTGAAGAAAGGGAATTGTACTGGATTTTAAGTTCTGTGCTGATAGATAACCGGGTATTATTGACAAGGTCTCTTTAAAACCATTTTTAAAGTCAAGGGATTTGCATAAGTAATTGTTATAAGCAAAATGATTGGTTTGTTTTTAATTGCTGTGTGTTTAAAAGTTGGTTTTGCTACAATTTTAACTTGTCTGAAGAACTCTTTTCAAAAGCGCTTACATATTTTATTAAATATCAGTGTTTGCTAAGCCTTGACTCTGGGATTTCTTTGTTTTTTTGGCTGACTTTTAGTATGAAACTTGTGCCTATAGGTAACCCGTCACAATTAGAGATGTAGCTTGCATCCTCCTCTGAAAGTTCACAGAATCAACCATAATCATTCCTGAAAACTAAAGCAGTCAACAAATCTGCTCTAATTAGTTATTCCAATGCCAATTCTAGTGAGACACCAAGGTAAGGCACTGGACTCCAGGGACAGTTACAGCCATCAAAATGAAGACATGGAAACTGTCATGTAATAATACTGGTCAACACGAAGCACAGTGCAAAAAAGGAAAATCTGGATGTTTGTCTATTGTAAAGAAAATGTTGCATAGGTGTGACTGGAAATAACCCCCCCCCCCCAATAGGAGGTTCTAAAAGGGACTTCTGAAGGATTAACGTCTCACACAGGGTCTTGAAGGGAACCAAAGACTAGTGTTGGGCAGGCACCAAGCTGTCTCTTGACTTTTCTACTTTTAACCCACTGCTGCTGATGGCAGCCGCTTGGATGCATGAGAAAAATGCTTTTAGCTAACATGTTCTCATGAAATCAAGAAAGAGATATGATGACAAATTATTTCCTTAAGGTGATCATATAATATCGTAAAATATGTTTTTTTTTTTTTTTTTTAATTCAGACAACTCAACACTGATTTATGTATACAAACTAAACATTTTCTTGGCACTTACCTGTTTTAACTGTCTCAAAGTGTCTGCACTGGAGTACATAGAAAGTCTTTCCTCCTCTTCTTTTTTCTTCTTTTTATAACGAGACAGTGTTTTCTCTCCAGTATTTTGAACTCTCTTGTTTCTGGTTTTCTTTCTGTCTTGCTCTCCATTAGACTTTTGCAGGCCAACATTACAAATGTGAGTGTCCTGTACCTATTAAATACATCAAACAGTTCATGACCTTCGCAGGAAGTTTTCTACAGTGTGAAATTTCTCATATCATTATTAAAAAAAAAACTTTATTTTTTATTATTATTTTATTTTTTATTATCATTTGTATTCTTTTATTTATTTTTTTTACGTTTATATTTACTTAATAGTTGAGATGTTTGCAGCAATCTTTAAAAAGTCAAACAACTTGAGTTCCATTTTCGGCAATGTTATTTTCACTTGCACTGCTTTTGCTAGTTAGAAAAGTCAATGCAGTCCATTATGAAATGCACATCTATCAAAATGTTTTTTTCCCTTCTGAAACCCACCTACAAAAACTGTGTCATGAAAACGAGCTCTCGATGATTTATATAAAACAGCAATAAATCATGAATTAATACAAGTTTCAGGGCAAGAAGGTTTACAACAGTGCTGCAAACTTCAGAGCTAGTTTATTTCACTAAGAAAATAAAGTTTGTGCGGATTTTAAAATTTTTGCAACTAGAAACTTTCAATTGGATTTTCAAATGTCTGGATGCAAAATTACACAAACACAACAAGGAAGAACTGAGGGGAAACAATTTAATAAAGCAGAAAAATACAAAGCATTACAGGCTTTTAAGTACTATTTTTTCAATGTCAGTCCTCTAAACTGAGAAGTTATGTACCTACCATAACGTTCCATGTTAGTTGTCTTCTCTCGCCTTCTTTCTTGCTTGATGGGTTCGGAGCCGATCCTCTGCTCCGACTCGGCACTTGCTAAGCTCGAGAGTCACTTTTACCAGCTCGAGGCAGCCCCATATCCCATGATGCAAGGCGGTAAGTACCCAGATCTCGTTTGATGACAATAGGCAATAGCACCTAGCATAATAACTTCCAAAAGGAAGAAAGAAGGGGAGAAAAAAACCTGAAGGATGGTAGAAGGACCAGCACTGTATGCTCTTCAGAAGCATACTTCCTTGTAGAGAGAAAGGTCTGTCCAGGCCTGGGGGAAGGAGGGAGGGTCGCAAGAAAGAAGGCGAGAAGACAACTAACATGGAACGTTATGGTAGGTACATAACTTCTCAATGTTAAGTTGTCAATCTCGCCTTCATTCTTGCTTGATGGGACCGCGTCCCTAGCACCTCTATCCTGGGTGGCTCAATGGATCAGACTCTTGAGAACTGTAGAGCCAAAACTGGCTCTGTCCCTGGAGGCCAAATCCAATTTGTAATGGGAAACAAATGTATGAGGAGTGGCCCAAGTGGCTGCTGCACAAATAGTGTCTAATGGAAGTCTAGCTTGAAAAGCTGTGGAAGTGGCTAAGCTTCTGGTTGAATGTGCTTTAGGTTTTGAGCACAGCTGTTTTCCCCTGAGCTGATAAATTTCAGAAATAACAGAAGAAAGCCATCTAGACAAGGTCACTTTTGAGACAGGAAGGCCTTTCTTGTTATCAGCATAAGAAACAAAAAGTTGATCGGATTTCCTGAGTTGTTTTGTTCTGTCCAAATAATATCTGAGTTGGCGGTGGACATCAAGATAATGTAATTTTTGTTCCGATCTGTTTGAATAGTTTGGGAAAAATACAGGAAGATCAATAGCCTGATTCAAATTAGTCTTTGAGGCGACCTTAGGCAAAAAGGTCGGATTAGTTCTCAATGATACTCTGTCTTTGTGGAAGACTAAATAGGGGGGGCGAACAGATAGAGCATGAAGTTCAGACACCCTCCTAGCCGATGTAATAGCAACCAGGAATAAAGTTTTCCATGAAAGAAATTTCAGGGAACATGAAACAGCTGGCTCGAAGGGAGGAAGAATCAAGGATGTCAGCACTAAATTTAATCCCATTGAGGAGGACGACTCCTGATTGGAGGTTTCAGGAGAAAAATTCCTTTCAAGAAGGCTCTACAAAGCCTGTGGGACATAATGTTGTGATCTGCGAACCCGACATGAAAGTTCGAGATAGCGGCCAACTGAACTTTGACCGTGGAAGAAGAGGAGCCCGCGTGAAAAATTTCCGCTAAGAAATCCAAAACTGCTTGTACTGGAGCAGTGAAGGGATCAATATTCTTGGCTTTTGCCCAATAAGAAAAACGTTTCCATTTGCTAGTATAAATCCTCCTGGTAGAGGATTTTAAGGAAGCTACTATGATGTCTCTAACAGGATTAGAGATCATGGGAAGCCTGGCTAAGGAAGGAAGTGGAGCAACCATGCTGTGAGGTTGAGAGAAGGGATAGACCGGTGCAGCTGACCCGATTGGTGAATCAGAAGATCTGGCACTGGGTCCAGATGCCACAGCTGCACCAAAAGGTGACGATGGAGGAACGGAAACCAAATTTGTCGAGGCCAATAAGGGGCAATGAGAATCATTTTGGCTCTCAAAATGGTGGCTTTCTGGATTACTTGTGGGATCAGAGGAAAGGGAGGAAAGGCATAAAGAAGTCCCTGGGGCCAATCCTGGGTCAGAGCGTCTCTGGGGGGATGGCCTGGCAGTGGGAAGAGAGAGAAGAAGTCTGGGCATTTGCTGTTTTGGGGAGTAGCAAAAAGATCGCAACATGGGCGACCCCATTCTAGAAAAATCTCCTCCACTATAGATTGTTTGAGAGACCACTCGTGAGGCATGAGAATAGCTCTGCTCAATCTGTCCGCTAAAATGTTGGTTTTCCCAGGGATATGCGTTGCTACCAGAAACCGATGAGAGGAGATCGTCCATTGCCAAAGTCTGAGCGCTTCTCGACACAAGGGGTAGGACTTGGTTCCGCCCTGTTTGTTGATATACCATACTACAGACATGTTGTCTGTGTGGACTGCAATTGTCCCCAAGGGAAGAAAGTCGTTGAGGGCTTGCAACGTTAAAAGCACTGCTCTCATCTCTAGGACATTTATGTGCAGGTGGTATTCGAACGGTTGCCACGTCCCATGAACCATCCTGCCCTGATAATGCCCCCCCCACCCGAACAGGTAGGCATCCGTAGTGACAGTGGCTACCGGGGTTGGGGGTACAAAGGGTCTGCCTTGGTGAATATGGGGAGAAGTAATCCACCAAGAAAGATGATTCTTGCAAATCTGTGTCACCAGTATTTGGTGACGCATCGGAAGTTGTTGGTAAGACCACTGAGTGAACAACATCCACTGAAGAAGGCGCATATAGAAGCGAGCCAGGGGAAGAAGGGTAATGGCCGCAGCCATGAGGCCCAACACTTTTAGAACCATTCTGGCTTGTACTTTCTTGTTGGCTAGAATGATTCTCACGTGACCTTGTATATCTGAGATTCTTTGGTCTGTGAGGGTAGCTGAGATCCGAACAGTGTTTAAGTTTGTGCCTATGAAAGTAATAGACTGGCAGGGCAACAAGGAGGATTTTCCGTAGTTGATCGAGATGCCCAATTGAGTGCAAAGATTTATTGTGTAATCCCTGGCTTGAAGAAGCTGATGCCTGGTGGTGGCTGAAAGGAGCCAGTCGTCGAGGTACGGAAACACCTGGAATCCTTGACGTCTCAGGTGAGCCGTGACCACTGCCATACATTTGGTGAACACTCTGGGGGCTGTAGTGAGACCAAAGGGCAGGGCTCTGAATTGGAAATGACTGGACCCCAGCCGAAAGCGGAGAAACCTTCTGGAGCGTCTGTGAATTTTTACGTGATAGTACGCATCCTGAAGATCTATTGAGCACATCCAGTTGTCCTTCTGTAAGAAGGGCAGAATTGACTGAAGTGTGACCATTGGGAATCTTGTCTTCCTCACAGACTTGTTGAGTCTGCTGAGATCCAATATTGGTCTCCAGTCTCCCGTCTTTTTGGGGACCAAAAAGAACCTTGAGTAGATTCCGGGCTCTGAATGGTCTGTTGTAACTGGCTGAATGGCTCTTTTTTGTAGAAGTTTGAATACTTCTAACTCTGCAATTTCCCTTAGACCGGGTGGTACATCTGGAAGGGAATTTGAGTGAGAAAAGGGACTTTCGTTGAAAGGAATTTTGTAACCCTCGGATATGATCGACTGTACCCATCTGTCTTGAGTTAGGGAAAGCCAGGCTTCTGGGTACAGCAAAAGTCTTCCCCCGACTGCCTCCAAGGATGGACAGTCGGGCAACATCTCAGGGATGCTGAAAGGGCTTGTCAGAGAGAGGCTCTCTGCTTCCTTGGTTTTGCGGACCCCCCTCTGCCTCTAGAGCGGTGTCTGTTATTGTTACCCCCTCTGCCTCTAGGGGTAAATTGACCACGTGAATCCGGCGTGACTCCTTGGGATTTGCGGAACCACATTTTGCCACCCTTCTGTCCTTTAGGGTAAGGTCTAGAAGAGGTGGAAAAACGGACCCCTACGGCAGAAAGAGTCTTGCCGTCCTGTTCACACCTGGTCAATGTTTCCTTCACTTGAGGGCCAAACAAAGCTGACCCATCAAAGGGAGAGTTTGTGAAGGACGCCTTAAAGGGATCTGCAAAATTACAGAGCCGCATCCAGGCTTGGCGTCTAAGAGCCACGCCTGTACCTGCGGCCCTACTCGCTCCATCTGCTGCATATGATATCAGTCGCATGGAGGAGTTAACAATAGAATTAAGGGTTCCTAGCTGCGAAGCAATTTTTTCTTGAGCCCCTGCAGCTGTGGGATCCTGTACTACTTCACCTAGCTCCTTAAGGATATCCCTTTGGAGTCTGGTGAAGTGACATAAGTAGTTCAGCGAGCGCATAGCAAAGGTCGCTGAAGAGAACATCCGCTTACCATACCTATCCATGGTCTTAGAGTCTTTATTAGGAGGATGGACAGGTACAGAAGGATCTGCAAGTTCCTTCTTAGTGGCAGCTGCCACCACCATGGCATAAGCAGGGACACCTTTCGTGAGAAATTGTTTGTCCGTAGGGGCAGTAATAAATTTAGAAGGCCTCCTAGGGACTGGCTCTACAGAGTCAGGAGCAGCCCAAGCCTTTCGAGCGATAACCTGCATAAGGGGGTCGAAAGGCGGAGACACCCAGGACGTGGAGGGCCGAGATCCAAATGCCTCCAGGTATACCGACTCATCCTCAGAGGGATTATTGGAGGGCCAGTTTCCCCTCTGTTTAAGGAGTTCTAGGATGTCTGAAAAGGAGACATCCTCAGAGGGGGAGCTTGGGGATCCCTCCGACTCATCTAAGTCGGTATCTGAAGTGATAGACTCGGGGGAGTCTACGTGTTTTCTCTTACAGGTCCTCTTGCGCGGAGGATCCCCTGACTGATCAGGAGAATCCTCGGAAGAGGGGGTTCTTCCCAGTGGGGAAACCTGAGGCGGAGGATCTCTGGGTCCGGGAGCAAGAGAGATGGCAGAGATATCGACAGGCACCGTAGAGGGAGGAGCTAAGGGAACAGACTGCTGGCTGAGTCCAGTGGCTAGCACACCCTTCATCACCTCGAAGGCTCCCCTCCCAGGGAGGTCCGAGAGAACCCGTTCCGAAGAACCAGGAACTCCAGGGCCCACCGAAAAGGAAGGCTCCGAGGCCGATGTCAGAGCAGAGCTCACCAAGGCCGAGGCTCCAAGGGGAAGAGTGGGGTCGGACAAGGGTCCGATGCCACTCACCCCCTCGGAGGAGACCAGGGAAGCCCAACCACCGAATCCCTCTAAGGAAGGTCTCGAAGAGGAGATAAGAGTAGAGGCTGAGGGAGCAGAAGGGGGGGTATCTGTCCCTCAGCCATAGCAGAAACCATTCCCGAAGACTCCAGCTCCAAACTCTGAGGTAGAGTCGAAGGAGGAACTGCAAGGGGGTGTGGACTAATAGTCGTCTGTTGAGACGGACTATGTAGCATCTGGGCCAGTGCCTGTGATTTTAATAATCTACTGACCACCCTCTCTAAATCATGGTCAGAAAGCCTGGATGATCGGCTCCGATGGCTCCGCTCCGAGAGGAGAGGCCGGAGCCGAAAGTATCGGTTCCAAGGAAGGGGACCTGGACCTCTTCCTCGAAGGAACCATCGGAGCCGACGAAACTATGGATGCTGTCGGAGCCGACAACTTTTCGGCACCGACAGGAGGTCTCGATGTATCGGCTCCGGCACCGTAGAGGGAGGAGCTAAGGGAACAGACTGCTGGCTGAGTCCAGTGGCTAGCACACTCTTCATCACCTCGAAGGCTCCCCTCCCAGGGAGGTCCGAGAGAACCCGTTCCGAAGAACCAGGAACTCCAGGGCCCACCGAAAAGGAAGGCTCCGAGGCCGATGTCGGAGCAGAGCTCACCAAGGCCGAGGCTCCAAGGGGAAGAGTGGGGTCGGACAAGGGTCCGATGCCACTCACCCCCTCGGAGGAGACCAGGGAAGCCCGACCACCGAATCCCTCTAAGGAAGGTCTCGAAGAGGAGATAAGAGTAGAGGCTGAGGGAGCAGAAGGGGGGGGTATCTGTCCCTCAGCCATAGCAGAAACCATTCCCAAAGACTCCAGCTCCAAACTCTGAGGTAGAGTCGAAGGAGGAACTGCAAGGGGGTGTGGACTAATAGTCGTCTGTTGAGATGGACTATGTAGCATCTGGGCCAGTGCCTGTGATTTTAATAATCTACTGACCACCCTCTCTAAATCATGGTCAGAAAGCCTGGATGACCTGGATGATCGGCTCCGATGGCTCCGCTCCGAGAGGAGAGGAGAGGCCGGAGCCGAAAGTATCGGTTCCAAGGAAGGGGACCTGGACCTCTTCCTCGAAGGAACCATCGGAGCCGACGAAACTATGGATGCTGTCGGAGCCGACAACTTTTCGGCACCGACAGGAGGTCTCGATGTATCAGCTCCGGCCGGAGCTGATACAGACACAAATGTAACGGTGTCGGTGCCGGTCGGCGCCGACACCGAAGCCTGAGCCACATGGTGGTCGGAGCCGACACCGATGAGACCGAACCAGTATCGGCACCGATAGCCATCGGTGCCGAAGGTTTGTGCAAACTAGGATCGGCTCCAGCCGGAGCCGATCTTGACTCTGAAAGAGTTGGAACCGAGGCCGCAGGCTTAGAAACAGAAGCCTGGGCCTTGGAAGACTTGGAAGTCTTAGTCGGGGCCGACTTAGCCGGAGAGCCCTCCGGTTTAAGAAGGCCCCTCAAAATCAATTTATTTCTCCTCTCCTGCAGGACTCTCTGGCTAAAAGAATGACATATTGCACAGGAGTCCTGCAGGTGGAGAGGTCCCAGGCAGTATAAGCAAGAAGTGTGACCGTCTGTCAGAGACATCATCTGACAGCACGAGTCACACTTCTTAAAGCCTGAGACCCTTTCCTTGGACATAGTTGTAGCCACACACACACAACACAGTCCCAAGAAATAGTTATCCCAAATAGTCAGATAACTGACTTCTAATACACACACACACACACACACCCTAACAAGGGGGGGGGGATGGGAGGGAAGAAGGCCTGACTAAAAATATAAAGGGATTTTCTAGTCAGAAAAGGGACTTAAAATAACTATAAACGTTAAACTAAGTTCTAAGTTTTAAGTTTTTAAGTTTTAAGTTTTAAAAGGGGCTAGAACAGTAATATCTAAATCACTTACCAGGAGCTGGCAAAAGGAGGACCTCATCAGCGAAGCGGCAAACGAGATCTAGGTACTTACCGCCTTGCATCATGGGATATGGGGCTGCCTCGAGCTGGTAAAAGTGACTCTCGAGCTTAGCAAGTGCCGATTCGGAGCCGAGGATCGGCTCCGAACCCATCAAGCAAGAATGAAGGCGAGATTGACAACTTAACATCATGGTCTATCACTCTCAGAGTTCAGTAAGACACCACAGTTCTGTATATTTACCATTAAAACACTGCAAACAACATATTAACAAACATGGACCTAACATTACACTGCAGATAAAAATAACTGTTATGCAGGCTGCTCATGCAACCCTGGAGTACTGAACAGCAAGCAAATGTTTGACAATTGGTGGTAAAGATCTGGCCAGAGGTGACAATAGACAGCAAGAGGCCTCCTGTGGGCCCTGCACATTCCTCAAATGATAACCTGTAATTGTGCAATCCCTCATCTGTTCAGTCAAGTACCACCAAGCAATATGCAAGTTCGACAGATCTAATAGGTTGGGTGTAACTGACAGTTCAATCAGCACTGATAGGCCTCTAGGACAGAGGTACTGAATAGTGCTGATGTTAATTAGTTGGAGTTAATTAAAGATAAAGTTAATTTTTTGGACATTCGCATTTCTATGGATATTGCTAACAATGTATTTTCAAGCACTATCTTTTGCAAAAAAACTTACTCGAACAATTTCCTACACATTCAAAGTATGCACCACATGTTTATGAAGATAAACGTAGTTCGAGGACAAATCATTCGTTTGAATAGACATTTCCGATAATGAGGTTTTTAGCAATGAGATATTAAAATTAATTTCTATGTTTGTGCAAAGTGGGAATCCATTTTCAAAATTATTACACATCAAAGATGAAATTATGACAGCTAGGTTGAATAAGTTTTTCCCGATTTTATTAAGTGGATTTACCCCTAAAGATGGACAACCAGGGAATTGTCATGGCTAGGCTTGTATAGGCCCGAGGGCCAAATAGCCTAGTACCAACCTATGAACAAGACTTCGGCTTTACAGCCATGGGTAGTGCATTTCCTATTCCTATTTGCATTGACTCACAAGATGTTAAAAAGATCATGGTTAACAACTGGAAATTTTTTAGGGAACAGTGATTTGGTCAGACTTTTAGGAGATCATCCATTATTTATTTCCAAGAAGGTGACTAGTATTAAGTCTATGTTAGAATTTGGTGTACCTCCACACTATGCAGGGGTTAGGGGTCCTATGGGTACATACCCTTGTCACAACTGTAAGCAATGTAGATTTATTAATTCTTCACAAAGTGTTTATTTTAAACAGTAAAACAAAACTATATATAGTAAAAGGAGATTTAGCAGCACTGGAATAGTTTACATAGCTTATTGCAGACTGTGAAAGTTATGACATAGGGACAACTACTAGAGCCCTATAGAAGAGGATTTATGAACACCAAATGGCTTTTAAAAGAAGGGATTCCACTAATGCTTTAGTCAAACATGCTCATGAATGTATTAATTTAAAAAAATGTATTTATTTATTTATTTTTTTGGATTTATAGACTCAGGGCCCTATGTAGCGGACTTTAACACTGCTTTGGAGATCAAGGAATTAAAATGGCAAGTGTTTCTCAATGCAAATTGTGCCCCAGGATTAAATGGGTCTATAAATATTGTGTTTGCTGAAAAATAGGGTTATTTATTGAATTATACATACTTTTACGCTTGATCAGATGTTTTATTGGAATGTCTTACTGATTCTTCTAGTTTTACATTCTTATTCAAATATTTAATTGGTAGTGATTGTTCATTGGTCGGTCAATTAACAGACTTTGTATACAAGTGTAGTATTACAGTTTACTGTCATCTGTTCTGAGGAAGTTCATGTTAATAAACGAATGAAAGCACTAAACATACTTTCAGCTAAAGTGATCTTTGTAGTCCTTTCAGCACTTTTTTTATTTTATTTATTCTATTTTCAGTGTCTTGGTTTGGTGGTATACATTTTTATTTTGTGCTTGTTTTTTTTACCGCCAGTTGGACTTTCAATAGTTGCTACAGCCTCAAGTAGTGGATCTACCAATCATTCTCTTATTAACATTGTCACTAGATTTCCAGTGAATCGGATGACAATTTAAATTTGAGCATTCATAGTTTTCCAGATGAATTGGCTTCTATTTCGCAAAGCCTTACATCGGCTATTGGTACGGCACAAGCCTTACTAAAGATTAATGGGACTTCAGCGGTTAGTGGAATTCCTGCTGTACAAGACGGATTAATTCGACAGACACAGAAGTGTTCTTTCCATAGTTCCGGAAGAGATTCAACAGTCACTGCAGACTCTGGGCATGGTAATGGCGAGAATCTTGTTTATGCTCGACCAGTGAACCCTTTTGCTTCAGTTGCAGCTTACAGAGACGATCTTTCTTTAGACAACGGGACACAACAGACAACAGTTATTCGCTCCCATTGTTAAGTTTAGAATTTTTGAGCTTGAAAAGAAATTATTTAAACTGCATTCGTTACAGTATGATATTTTTTTACTTGCAGACTTGTTGCTGAATGCCAGCAAGTTCTGTTGGGACTTAGATGCTATCGTTTTCACAACGGTATAACAACTTTGGATTGGATTTTCATAGAACTGACTAATTTATATAAAAATATGGGAGTCAAAACTCTCAAACTTTTAATTAAACATAATGAAGGAAAAGTGGAGGTTTAAAGAGACTGAAACAGCTGAACTCAATAGCTTAATACTTAATGATGGTGAATGTGGTTCTTACAAGTCACTGTATGAAAATATTGGCCCGAAACTGCAGAGACACGTAGCTACTTTGATTCAAAGGAAACTTGATAAATTAGTTTGTGACTCTGCAGCATATGGCAGCAATTTAGCATATGTTCTTAAAGATAATAATAATACTTCTGAGTTGCAGCCAGAACGGAACAATCAAATTAACTATGGTGGTAATAACAGTACATCTAATGAGGTTACTGTTATCCAAAATGGCAATGCTGATGTGGTTTGTGAAGTTACAAATAATTCTATGGCTGAGACCAATGTTACTAGGGGCACTTCATCTTCTTTTCAGTTGAGACCACCAGCGGAGAACAAAGCTGGGAGAAAAGCAAAGTGAGAGGGAATCGAGGACAGAAAAGAAAAAGGAAGAGTTGCAAGTAGTACTCCCTATAAGTAGGGTCTACAATCTTAGTCGCCTAAACCTTACTGTTGAACAAATTAAGGTTTTGGAGAAAGGATTTTCTTTTTTACCTTCAGTCAGAGCACATATCACTGATACAGTGACTGATTTGAAATTATATGTAAGAAAGCTGAACCTTAAATATGCCTTTAGTGGCACTGAACAAACTTTAGGTTCAACCTGCAGAAAACCTAGTTGTATTAATCCTAGGTTAATTTCCACCTTAGACGTCTTTCCTTAATTGTGTGAAAAGGATATAAGGCAACTATGTAACACTAAAAAGAAACAAAGTTTATAACTTCCATCCTACTGAGATTACAGCTCTGAATTCCTTTAGGAAGTGTAAAGAATATTGGTTTATGAAGGCTGATAAAGGAAATGGAATGGCTGTTATGAGCATTTCTGACTATAATACATTTATGGCCAAACTGTTGGATGACAAAAACAACTACCATGTAGTTAAAGATTTTGTCAAAAAAAAGTTTTGCCAAAACAGATAACTGTCTGGTGGATTTATTAAACAAGAGTTACACTGATTTAGCCACTTCTGAATTTCTCTTTATGGAAAAGTCATTATTAGGCATTTTATTCGGAATACCTAAAATCCATAAAGATATGCAAAATCTGCCATTTAGACCAACAGTTTCAGCTAATAAAGGCAAAACTGTGAAGATAGTTTGCCAAACCCTCTCACTTTAAAGACAGAATATTTTTGAGAGATTCATGGCAATATTTGGATTTATTAAAAAATTGTGTTTACAGATCTGAAACTATGCTAGTTACTGTTGACATCGTTTCATTATATAAGTCTATTTATCAAAATGTGGGCATCCAGTTTGTCAAAAATGTCTTGACTCGTAAAAAGAAGTTATGTACTCACCATAACGTTCCATGTTGGTAGTCCATCTCACCCTTCATTTTTACATATGGCGTTCGGAGACAATCCTCGGCTCTGACTCGCCCGATTTTCAAGCTCGAAGACTTCTGGTTGGCTCGTGGCTAAGCAGGTATCCCATGGTGCAACAGTGCAATCCCCAGATCTTGTTTCCTGCTCGCTAGAAACAGAAAGAAACCCCTAACCAACAAATCAATACTAAAGGGTCGCCAACCAAGAAATTAAAGTATTACCTCCAGATCTTCCAGGATGGGGGCAGGAGGGCGGGTTGGTAAAAATGAAGGGTGAGATGGACTACCAACATGGAACGTTATGGTGAGTACATAACTTCTTTATGTTGGGTAGTCCAATCTCACCTTCATTTTTACATATGGGACAGTGTCCCTAGCGCTTTATTCTTGGGTGGCTCATTGGAAAATACTCCTGAGCACCGTGGAGCCAAAGGATGCTCTACCCCTAGAAGCCAAATCCAACTTATAATGAGTAATGAAGGTGTGAGGAGTAGCCCACGTAGGTACCCTGACTTGAAAGGCTGCAGAGGTAGACAAGAGACCTGGTAGAGTGAGCAATGATTCTGTGGGGTAAAGGTCTGCCCTCCAAACTGTAGATGAAAGCTATGCAACTAGAAATCCAGTTAGACAATATCACCTTAGAAACTGGTAAGCCCAATCTGGAATTGGAAAAAGAAAAACAACTGGTCTGACTTCCGAAATTCTTTGGTCCTTTGCATATAAAAACGTAGCTGTCTGTGAACATCCAGCTGGTGGAAACGATATTCGGCTGCATTGCTATGATTGAGAAAGAAAACTGGAAGCTCAATGGACTGATTTAATGTGGCAGAAGAACAAACTCTGGGAACAAACGAAGGACTGGTACATAAAGAAACCCTGTCTTTATGAAAGACTAAATAAGGTGGCTTAATAGACAGGGCTTGTAGCTCACAAACATGTCTGGCTGATGTAACAGCTACTAAAAACACAGTCTTCCAAGACAAATATTTTAAGGAAGATGAATGAGACAGTTCAAAGGGAGGGGATGTTAGTTTGGACAACACAAAATTTAAGTCCCAAGAAGCCACAGGTTCTTGTCATGGTAGTCTCAGTAAAGTGGCTCCTCTCAAGAAAGTCTTGCATAGCTTATGAGACATAAGGTTGACATTTGGAGACCCTAAATAAAAATGTGAGATTGCTGCCAATTGTACTTTGATGGTGGCCGTGGCAGATCCCTGCTGAAAAAACTCCGAAAGGTATTCCAGAATCACAGGAATGTGAGCGGTGTAAGGATCCACTTTCATTTTCTGTGCCCAAATAGAGAACGTTTTACATTTACTGTCATACAGCCTTCTGGTTGAGGGTTCATGCGAGGATAAAAGAATATGAGACACTGATGACGAAACATCATGAAGCCTGACTAGAGATGGAACTGGAGCAGCCAAGCTGTCAATTTGAGGGTGTGGAGAGAAGGGTGTAGCGAACCCGAAATGTGGGTCAATAGATCTGGAACTGGGTCCAGAATCCAAGGATCGTCCAGGAGAAGAGGCTCGAGGAAGGGGAACCAGACCTGACAAGGCCAGTAAGGAGCAATGAGGATCAACTTGCTTCCCAGCCGGTTGGCTTTCTGTATCACTTTGGGGATAAGAGGGAATGGAGGAAAGGCATAAAGAAGTCCCGTGGGCCAATCGTAGACCAGAGCATCTCTGGGTGTTTCCCCCGGAGGGGGAATTAGGGAAAAATAACTGCTGCACTTGGCACTGACTGGACTGGCAAAAAGGCCGCAGCAAGGTTGTCCCCATTTTCGGAAAATCTGTTCCACTATTTCCCGTTTCAGAGACCACTCGTGAGGCAGTAAGATTGCCCGGCTCAGCTTGTCGGCTATCACGTTGGTTGCCCCCGGAATGTGTGTTGCCACCAGAAAGCACTGGGAAGAAATCACCCATTCCCAAACTCACATAGCCTCTCGACAGAGTGGGTCAGATCTGGTACCACCCTGTTTGTTGATAAACCACACAACCGACATGTTGTCCGATTGTATCGCAATTGTCCCTGGAGGAAGAAGGTCCTGAAGTGCTTGCAACGCCAGAAGCACCGCTCTCATCTCCAGAATGTTGATATGCAGATGAGCCTCGTGTTCTTGCCATGTGCCGTGGACAGTCCTGCCAAGATAATACCCGCCCACTCGACCTGGGAGGCATCCGTGGTCACATTGGCAATGGGTTGGGCAGGCACAAAGGGAGCCCTCGTGAACAAGTTGTTGGGGGCTATACACCATCAAAAGTCCTTTTTGCATGATTCCGTCAGCAGAATAGGGTGACTCAGTGGTAGATAATGGAATGACCACTGGGAGAACAGGAACCATTGAAGGATTCTTATGTGCAACCTGGCTACAGGTATTAACAGAATGGTTGAGGCCATTGTTCCAAGAAGTTGAAGAATCCATTTTGCTTTGACTTTCCGAAGTGGAAGAAGACGCTGAACTTGTGAGATGAGGTTTTGTACTCTTTCGGCGGGAAGACGAACTGTCATATCCACTGTGTCTACCTCTGCGCCTATAAAAATCACAGATTGCAAGGGCAGTAATGCAGATTTTTCCCAGTTTATGGAGATCCCTAGTTGAGCACAAAGCTGAATGGTGGCATCTCTGTTTTGGAGGAGTAGATGCCTGGTTAGGAGCCAGTCATCCAAATACGGAAACACCTGGAATCACTGACGTCTCAGGTGAACTGTCACTATTGCCATGCATTTGATGAACACCCTGGGGCCTGTGGTGAAACCAAAGGGCAGAGCACGTAACTGATAATGGCTGGCTCCCAGCCGGAAGTGCAGATACCTCCTTGAAGCCTTGTCCATTTTTATATGGTAGTAGGCGTCTTGGAGATCCAGAGAGAACATCCAATAGTCTTTCCCTAGCAATGGGAGTATCGACTGCAGTGTGACCATCTGAAACCTGTCCTTTTTCACGGATTCGTTTAATCTGCTGAGGTCCAAAACTGGCCTCCAGTCTCCGGTTCGTTTTGGGACTAAAAAGAACCTGGAGTAAGTTCCGGATCCTGTCTGGTCTGCTGGGACAGGCTGGATGACTCTTTTTGAGAACAACTTGTTGATCTCCACAGCTGCCTGATCCCTGTGATTGGGTGGAACATCTGGGATCTTTTTGGGAACAAACAGTGGAAGGGAAAATGTTATGATATAGCTTCTGGTAACAACTCTTTGTACCCACTTGTCTTGGGTTATATTTAGCCAGGCTTCTGAATACAAACAGATGCGACCCCCCGACTGGCCCCAGAGAAATGCAGTCAGGCCCACATCAGGAGCACTGATAAGGCCACCCTCGAAAGGAACCACTGCCTTGCTGGTACTGCGGACCACCCCTGCCGCTAGGGCGACGTCTACCATTTCCTCCTCCTCCTCTGCTTCTGAAGGAGGATTCACTCTGTGTGACCGGAAAGGCCCTCTGGGACTTTTTCAACCACATTTTACCTCCCCTTTGACCTTTGGGGTATGGTCGAGAGGGGACGGTAAAATGGACTCCCATGGCAGAGAGAGTCTTTCCTTCCTGCTCACACTGAGTGAGCGTTTCTTTCACCTTGGGACCAAACAAGGAGGAACCATCAAATGGGGCATTGGTGAAGGTGGACTTAAAAGGCTCCGCAAAGTTACACAAGTGCATCCAGGAGTGGCGCCTAAGGGCAACTCTTGAACCCGCTGCTCTGCTAGCTCCATCAGCCGCATGGGAGGTAAGCCGCATGGAGGAGTTAACTACTGAATTTAGGGTGGACAACTGAGCAGAGATCCTATCAGGGACTCCATCAGGACAAGCACCCTGTATGGAATCTTTTAACTCCTTGAGGAGATCCCTCTGCAACCTCGTAAAATGGGTAAGATAGTTCACAGAACAAAGTGTGAAAGCCACTGAACTAAATACATGCTTCCCAAATCTGTCGATCTGTCGAAACTTCTTGCTTGGTGGATGAACAGAGGAAGAAATCTCTGCCAACTCCTTCTTCATGACCACTGCTACCATCTACGGGAATCCCCTTAGACAAGAATTCTTTTCCAGGAGGGGCAGACAGGAACTTATTTGGTCTTCTAGGAACTGGCTTCACGGCATTGGGAATATCCCACACCTTCCGACTAACCGAATCCTTTAGCTCGTCGAAAGGTGGAGACACCCAAGAGGCAGAGGGTTGAGACCCGAAAGCCTTCAGGTAAACCGAATCCTCATCAGAAGGGTTGACAGTCGGCCAGTTGTACCCCTGTTTAAGGATCTCTAGAATGCCCACAAAGGAGACATCATCAGATGACGACTTGGGGGACCCCTCAGACTCCTCGAGGTCAGTGTCCGATGTCAGAGACTCATCCTGGGAGTCAATATGCTTCCTTTTGCATACTCTCTTCCAAGGGGGCTCCTCGAAAGGACCTTCTGGGGAGGCCCCGGAAGAGTGGGGGCCAGCAGCTGGTGGCTCCTGAGGCTGCGGGTCTCTGCTGTCTCCAGAGAGAGGAGGGACTGAGACCAAAGTGGGAGCCCTGGGGGGAAGAGTGCTTGTACCACTGGCAGGGGCTGTAGATTGTGACAGCACACTCATTACCTCAAAAGCAGACCTCTCCGGCTCCGAAGACTGTCCCCACTCTGAAGAGACAAAGGATGGTGCCGGAGCCAGAGCCAGAGCCATCGGCTCCGAGATAGATGCAGGGTCCGAGCTCACCCTGGCGAAGCACCGAGAGGCAGGCTTGGAACCAATGAAGATCGATTCAAACGATCCCCATTGGCACCGACAGAAGAGATTCGGTCCCTGGGCACGATGGACGGAGCCGAGCGTGTTGGAGCCAAGCTCAGCTCCAATGCAACAGCAAGGGGAGCTGGAACCAAGGGTTCCTCCGTTGGTAAACTCTGGCTCCGAAAAGCCAACATGGCTCGGAGGAGTAATCACAGATGAGGGCAAAACTGGTTCGAGTGGCTCCGGAGCCTATTGGGTCAGAGCCAACAAAAATTTAGGCAGAGCAGATGACTTCAGGAGTCTCAGTACTACCTTCTCCACATCTTCTTTTGGAAGATCTGGAAGATAAAGTTGGGGATCTCGAACTAGCAGGCACTGGAGATTTGATCAGCAAGGAGACCGGTACGGACTCTACAGACCGGCTCCGAGCAGAAGAGTCAACTATTTTCAAAGGTTCAGTAGTCGGCACCGAAGCACCTGTGACTGACTCTGAAACCATAGTGCTCTCCTTCGGCTCCGAAGACTGAGGAGTCGAGGAGGCAGATTTTGCTAATTTGGAAGGCGGCTCCGAAACACCAGCTAGTGCCGGAGAAGGCCTTTTTGAACCTTTTGATATTGAGTCAGATCTTGTCTTCAAAGTCAAGATGTGACTCAAAATCAAAAGTTTCAAAAAGGCCTTCTCCGGCACCGGCTGGCTAATGATGACCAGGACGTAGGCTCTATGGCCATGGGTAGTGCCATTTCCTATTCCTATTTGTATGGACTCACAAGATGTTAAAAAGATTGAAGACTTAGACGAAGAAGCCGACAAACCAGATAAGACTTCCTCGAAGGTTGGCTTTAGAAGACCCCTGAGTATCAGTTTGTTCTTTCTCTCCTGCAACACTCTAGGAGAGAAAGCATGACAGAACAAACATGATTCCTGCAAATGGATGGCTCCCAAGCAGAAGAGACAGCTACTGTGGCCATCCGTCAAAGACATTTTCTGGAAGCACTTCATATATTTTTTGAACCAAGAGGGTTTGTGCTCCTTGCTATCCTTAGACATTGCAAACACACAAGCAAACCAGAGGAGAAAAGAGAAAGAGACTGACTAAGGACTAGGTCCTCTAACTAAAATGGGCCTAGCCCTGCAGAAGAATTACACGAGTACTAGGTCCTCTAAGTTAAATGGGCCTAGCCTGGTGTAAGAGAAACTAGGTCTTTCAACTAAAACAAACAGAGATTCAGTCACACAGGAAAATTTCCAAATAAAATTACAATGAAGTAGCATACCTCTCAACTGTCCCTGGTTTTCAGGGACGTCCCTGATTTTGACTCAAATTTTGGCTCTGTCCCTCTTAATCCCTCCAAAAACTAGTGAATTTTGGAGGAAAGGTGGTGAATTACACTTAATGAATAATGACAATAATTAAGAGTTATAAACGTTTTACTTCAGAAATGTGTATTAATTCATATGCTCTGATTCTGTCAATGTTTTAAGTTAACAGCACTAATATTTTAAAAGTGTCCCTGATTTTTTCGTGACGTTGAAATCTGTCCCTGATTGGTTGAGAGGTCTGTGAAGTAGTAACACGAGGACTAGGTCCTCTAAGTTAAACGGGCCTAGCCCTGGGAAAGAACTGGGTCTTCTAAGTCAAACACACCAAGTATACAACACCACATACACACATACACATACATTCAATAAAGCAGGAAAAAATTTGCAACTGCAATAGTGATTAAGATTTTTAGCGGATCCCCGCCAAAGGCTACCAGTTAACAATAACCGATTAACAGTAAATTGATCAAATAGGAGCCCCTATTGATCAAGAACACCAAAACCACCAAAACTAACGATCTAGGCAATAAAGTGCAACTGCGCCTAACTACTGGTACACAGGATACTACTACTAAGGTCACACAAGACCCACAAGACAATTCATGTAAAGCCCTATATTACATATATATACATATATATATATATATATATATATATATCTATACATATATATATATATATATATATATATATATATATATATATCTATATATATATCTATATACTTTCCAGTAAATATGCAAAAACCACTAGTTAATGAAAAAATGCAAAAGACTTAGCCAGAGCCAAGAGAAGGACATCCAAACTCGTCGACGTGGCAAACGAGATCTGGGGATTGCACTGGTGCACCATGGGATACCTGCTTAGCCATGAGCCAACCAGAAGTCTTTGCACGTGAAAATCGGCCGAGTCAGAGCCGAGGATTGGCTCCGAACCCCATATGTAAAAATGAAGGTGAGATTGGACTACCTAACGTCACTAATTCTGGACAAGTCAAGATTAACACCATCTGTTTACTTTTAGATCTTGTGTTAAAAAATTTTTTTTTATATCTGATCAGATAATCTATCAACAGAATTGCGGTGTGGCAATGGGTGTCAAGATGGCACCAGCTTTTGCTATTTTAGTGCTAAGCTGGTGGGAATGGTCAGTTTTGACTACTCTGGAAGGCTTCAAGTATATATAGAAGATACATTGCTGACTTTTTTTTTTATTGTTTGGAATGGCTCTAAGGAGTATCTGTTGTCATTTTTGGGTGACATTAATTCCAACAGTGCAGGGCTGAAATTTATGTTGAATAGTGCTTAAGTTAAAGTTAATTTTTTGGACGTTAGCATTTCTATGGATATTGCTACACTTTCAAAGTATGCTCCACATGTTTATGAAGATATACTTGGTTCAAAGACAAATCATTCGTTTGAGTAGACTCATTTCTGATAATGAGGCAGTAAGACAGAAAAATGAATTTCTATGTTTGTGTAAAGAGGGTATCCACTTTCAAAATTATTACACATCAAAGATGAAATTATGATAGCTAGGTTGAATAAGTTTTCTTTTATTTTATTAAGTGGACTTACCCCTAAAGATGGACAGGACTTAGGCTCTATGGCCATGGGTAGTGCATTTCCTATTCCTATTTGTATGGACTCACAAGATGTTAAAAAGATCATGATTAACATCTGGAAAGTAATTTTAGGGAACAGTGATTTGATGACAGTTTTAGATCATCATACATTATTTATTTACAAGAAGGTGACTAGTATTAAGTGTATGTTAAAGGTTGGTGCACCTCCACACTATACAGGGGTTAGGTATCCTACAGGAACATACCCGTCACAAATGTAAGCAATGTAGAATTATTAATTCTTCATAAAGTGTTTATTTTAAACACTTAAACAAAACTATATATAGTAAAAGGAGATTTAGCTGTAAGAGCACTGGAATATTTACTTAGCTTATTGCACAGACTGTGAAAGTTATTACATAGGGAAAACTACTAGAGCTCTATATAAGAGGATTTATGAACACCAACTGGCTATTAAAAGAAGGGATTTCAGTAACGCTTTAGTCAAACATGCTCATGATTATATTAATTTCAGAAAATGCATTTTTTTTTGTTTTGGATTTTATAGACCCAGGGCCTTATGTAGCGGACTTTAATATTGCCTTGGAGATTAAGGAATTAAAATGGCAAGTGTCTCTCAATGCAGATTGTGCCCCAGGATTAAATGGGACTATAAATATTAAGTGTTTGCTGAAAAATAAGGTTATTTATTGAATTATACATACTTTTACGCTTGATCAGCTGTTTTACTGGAATGTTTTACTGATTCTTCTAGTTTTACATTCTTATTCAAATATTTAATTAGCAGCGATTGTTCATTGGTCAGTCAAGTAACAGAATTTTCTGTATATAATTGTGGTATTACAGGTTACTGTCATCTGTTCTGAGGAAGTTCGTATTAATAAACAAATGAAAGCACTAAACATACTTTCAGCTATAATGGTCTTTGTAGTCCTTCCAGAATTTTTTTATTTTTTTAGTCTATTTTCAGTGTTTTAGATCAGTGGTATACATTTTTATTTAGTTCTTAGAATATACTTTATGAATATAATAATCTGAATGGTTATTATTCTCCTTAACGATGTGCACTCTTCTTATTTCTCAAACTCAACTTTTCTTGATTACCATATCAAATTATATCCTTGAATTTCTGAGTCCCTTATTTTCTTTGCAAATGGCTCTAAATGTAAAGCAAATTACAAAGGGGAACGAGAACACCCCTGTCTGGTTCCTCTGTTCAAACACAACTTATCAGAGAGGAACCCTCCCACTTTACTTCTTGCCTACGATCTTTAATATATCCTCCTTATTAACCTGACTATTGTATCAGGGAATGCAAATATTCCCATTGCCCTACTCATAAGATCCCAGCTTACTTTGGCAAATGCTTTCTCTGCATCAAGACCTATCAGCAAAAGGGGTATTTTCTTACATTCTGCTTCTCTATGTATCACTGTTCTATTAATGTTGTCAAATGTTTGCCTCCCCTCACAAAATCAGACTGAGCCAGATCTATCAATTTTGTCAAAACCTTTGCCATTCTTTTAGCTAGTACAGACATAAAAACTTTATAATTATGGTTTAAAACTGACATAAGTCTATATGAAGCTGGGTCTGATAGGTCTTTACTGTCTTTGGGTAATGCAGTCACCACAGCTTTTTTCCAAGATGTTGGTTCTTTCCCTCCTTTTAAAAAAGTTAAACAAGCTCTTCTAGATCTGTATCACTTTCTTCCCTCCCAGTTTCCAAACTTCCACAGGAATGCCATCTGTTCCTGGAGATGCTCTGTCAGGCTCATTATACATCACTGTTTTATCTCATCTTCTCCTATCTTAACTACTAGTTCTTGAGCTGTATCTACCTTCAACCTTAGCATAATTGAATCTTACATAAATATTTTCATGTGTGCTCATTCTTGAATGCCACATCCTTTCTGTTTTATAGGATCCGTAAGTCTGGTGACAACCCTTTCAATTTTCTGTTGCCAGAGTCATTGTGCTAAAAGTTTGTGTGCTTTGGAGTTATAAAAAACAGTTGTTTAACAGCAATTTTTCTAAACTCATGCATATTGGCGCTCTGCAGTTGTAGCTCTGTGACTGTCCCCTTACTTACAATATTTTAACATTTGTAAGCCCCTTTAAATAATTCCTATTACTTCTTAGCCATCTCTCTTTCTCTCTTACGTCTACACTATTATAACCCCATTTTCATATTAGCTCTCTCACTAGCTATCCCTATCTTCTCTCATAGCTCTCAAATAATTTCCACAACCCAATTATTAAATCCCTCCATTTTTAACAGGTAGGTAGGAGAGCGCTAATGTCTCATTTTTACTTCATTACCCTGCATTACTGTCTTAGTTTTTACTGGTGCATGAACTGAAACAGTTATTGGACGGATGTCAAATAAAGCTTTCAATCAAATCCACATGTTCCTGTGTAATTTAATTTCTATTCAGTCCAACACAGTTATTGCAACTTGTGGAATATTATGTAAATTCTGTCAGAGATACTGCTACTGAATTCATGACCCCCATACCAAAACCAAACATTTCCATATTTTCCCATATGTGTCCCCCTTATACATCCTCACTATTGCAAATCCAGTTCCAGTCCCCAACTATAAGCAATATTTTTTCATGAAAGCTGATTATTTCTCCCATAAACGTCATTTTCCATAATAGCAATTTTGGTGGAATACAAATATATGCCAGTGTAATCCTCATTCATTGCCAACAGCTCCTAACAAAATTATACCATTATTGTCTTTTATCTTCTTCTATTACTAATGGAACCCATCTAGTGATCAGTATTATTACTACTCTTTTCCTTTGACCCTGACAGTCTGCTGAATATTCATACTGAAATCCTTTCTTTGTCTAATTCACATATACATTTCTTTCCAAATGCATTTCCTGCAGTAATGCTATTTGCACTCTGAATTTCTTACTATAGCTCAGTACTCTTTCCTTGCTGTCTATATATCTAAGGTCATTTACATTCCAAGATAATATGGATAGAGTAGCCATTATGATAAAAAGCTATTTTCCCACCTAACACACGACAGTTTTCTGAATGTGTATTTTCACCTTTTGTCTTCATGCACACACTGGAAGGCTGATATTTTATAAAGTTGTTTCTTCTTATCGTCACATGAATATATGTCACATTATTCAATATTTTTTTGTTTTAATGGAAACCCACAAACAAGAACTAAATACATTTTCAGAATAAAAATGCAGCACTATGTACAGTTTCAATAATGGAGTTTAATCCTCCAGACTGGAGCAATCAAATTGACAACTGCACCCACGAGCATTACCTAACCTAAAATCAAGGTTACTCACACTAAAGTACACTTTACAGCCTAATTGGTGCCTGTTCTTTTGTTATCTCTCTTCCCCTACCAAATGTGAAAAATGGCTTGTACGCTTTCAGAAAATGTTAACTTTTTGCCCTAAGAAAAAAAAATACTGGCTAAGACTAAACTGTACAGTGTTTTATTAAATGCATCAAAGTTTTCAGGCTGCTAGGGAGGATGTTATTTCTTATTCACTTCCCATAATTTCCAACTTTTTCACTGAACTGCTTGTCATTGTACCTTTAAATTTTGTATTTCCCTCAGCAAAGAATGCTCATAACTCTCAAGATTAAGCACTTGCACCTGCAGACATCTCATCTCCATGCAAAAGTAGTCAGCAATGAGAAAAACAATAGTTAACACCTCTGCAGATGCATGAAGGAATCTTTGTAAATTTCACTCAGAACAAAATGTACAACTGCATTCAGCTGTAGAAATCTCAATACCCACTGAGAACATTTGCTACTATGAAAAAAACAAGCTAATATCTTTGTGGATAGAAAGAGTTTAGCATTTTGTATGGGTTTCCTTATTTTGTCTTAATTTGCAAGTCTACTTGCTTAAAAAAAGCACTTGTTTACAACTTAAGCCAAAAGCATTAATCTAGACATCCAGCCTTGAAGTTATCTTAATCTTACATTTAGTACAATCCGTGCACTTTTACAACCGATCCCCCACCAAAGCAGACCATGTTCACAGCATATTAACTTAATCTTACTTTGTCCAGCCTTTCTTTTCTTGTTACACTGCAAAGCCTGTATTTCTTACAACTAAAAGAAGTACTCGTTTACTTTCAGAGTCTACTTTTAACACATTACCATCTGTATAGGAAGTTTTGTCCCCTGACCTGTCTGCTAATGTAGTCCATCACCAGTATGAGGAGCAGTGGGCTCAGAGCTGTACCCTGATGTACACCCACTCCCACTGGGAACTTTTCTGTGCATTGGAACACAGTTCATTCACTTTGCCACTGGGTTCTTGTACAAAGCCTGCATTAGTTCTGCCAATGTTTCTGGAACTTTGTACTATCATAGGACTGTCCAAATCATCTTTCTTGGGACCCTGTCACAAGCCTTCTCCAAGTAAAAAATTGCCCGGATGGAGTCTTTCCTCATCTCTATCTCCCTCTCAACTATCTAACTCACGGCAAACAAAAAAGTCAGCTGTGCTGCATCCTGATCTTAATCTAACCTGCACATTACCCACCTTACCTTCTACTACTCTGTGTATTCTTCTATGAATCATCCTCTCCAGCACCTTCATACAGTGTGAAAGGAGTTTGATATCTGGCAGTTGGTGCAGAAGTTAAGGATGGAAGCTGTTGTTCCTGTGGAACAGGGATGGATTCCCTCAGCCCTTGTTTGCTAACTGTGTGACCCAGAGCAAGCCACTTAACCAGATATTGCTTCCGGGTTACCCCTGAAAGGGGGCTGTCCAGTGAGCCTACCTGGTTAACAAACAGTGCCCACAGTTGTGAATGATCCCTTTATTCATGTATGCTGACAAAAGGTGGCTTTATTCTCTAGTCATCTGCAATACACCTTTCTCCGCATAATGCTATAGATAGCCAGTGCAGTCAATTCTCCCTAATTCATCCAGCACATTGATTATATTTGCTGTGACCTCATCTGAGCCTACTGCTTCCTCTGACTTTATTTTCTCTAAAATGAGCTCTACTTCTTCTTTCACTGTGGACTGCATCTAGGGCAGTACAGGTTCTGTGGAGTTTAATTCATTCAGAAGCTGCTGGAAGTACTCTTATCTACCTTTGATGCCCTGTGGATGGTGAGCTGGTTGCTGCTGGTATCCCTTACGAAGGAAGTACTCTCATTCTGTCTTTGAAGAGCAACCTGATAGTGTTTCTTTGTGTCATCTGCTGAGTCAGTTTCTAGAAAATGGTACAGTGCCTCTGTCTTGCTTTTTGCTATCATGACTGCTCTCTTACCATCTTAACTTTTTAACTCTTTGTTAGCTAACCCGTATTCCTTCTTAGCCTGATCCATCTTTTCTGGCTCCCACGTTTTCCTGCTCTCTGTATCTTTAGACTGCAGTCTGACTGCCATAAGTCAGTCATCAATTCTGGTGACATCCCCTCATCATCTTCTAAAAACTCTACCTTACCACAACTCCCACACCATTTCTACACCGTCTTCCCCTTAAGTAGTAAACTCTGGTGCCTGTGTCAACTGGCATTGCTGCACAGCCCTTCCATCTTGTCTCCTGGATGCACAGGCTGTCCACCTTCCTACTTAACATCATGCCATCCGCTTTCAAGATACATCTTGTCAGTGAACCTATACAGAGTGTTAACAATCTAGAGTTCATGTTTGGCAAATTACTGGTTTTATGTCCAGCTTTTGATGAACAAAGCTATGCCAGGTAACCCACACTAGGCAACTAGACACTACCTGACCAATAGCTTACGGACCCAGGGCTATTGTGGGAACATGATGCCCAAGAGAAGTAACAGACCCCAGCCACCATTAGCATGAGTTTCTGGTGTACATTGGAATAGGCCAGGTCCTCAGCCCACTTACCACTGGTAAATACCCATGTCCATTTTTGGTGACACTAATCAATGGCACCAAATCATCTAGAGCCAATTTTTATACCAACAAGAGGCTAGTCCTGACATGGAATGCAGCCTGTGATCCATATTTTCTTATCTAAATGATACTGCTCACTACAGTTGATGCCTAAAGTGTTTAGTCTACATAACTCTTTACCGATAGGCACCACCTAGAATTTTCGTAGCTGCCTACGACTTCATTCAGATTTTTGGGCGAGTCTGAGGTGGAAACATCCAGCATGCGGGAAGAAAATACAGGGAGAACATGAAAACTTCACAAAGGCATTGGTCAGAAGTTAGTATCAAACCTTTTACCTTATGAACTGGAGTCGAAATCCATAACCATTATGCCCGCTGTGCCTTTTGTAAGAGATACATACATAGATCTGAGTAATTAGCGACACAGTCATAAATGGATAGACTTTATATAACTAAGGAACATGAATACCCATTGCAGGGGATGCAGTCATATTCAATATTACTTGTCTGACTATGCATGAGTTAAAACAGAACTGGACAATCCAAGAACAGAGGTGAAAATGAGGTACTGGAGGCTTTGAGTGAGCTGGTTAGAAACATCACAGAAATCAGAGAATCTTGAGGGGCAACTCATAGACATAACTGGAAGGTAAGTATGAGACCAGGCAGAGAAATGGGACTTGAAGAAAGACAAATTAAGGGAGGTAATGTGGGAAAAGGAGAGGAAACTGTGGAGGGATCAAAGGGAAATTGAACAACTGAATTTGGAGAAAAAGAAAAACATTGAAAGTGACTTCACTGGAAATGAGCTAGTAGAAATGCAAGATCTGGAGAGGTGTAGGAAACAGCATCTGGAAGAAGCATTGCAGTAGAAACATGCAACAATTAAAACACAAATTTTCAATAATATCCCAAAACAGCAAAGGTTTTTAGCAAGAAAGTTAATACAATAGAAGACAGAGTTCTATACTAAAACAAAAGATGTTAAAAACAGGGAAGATGGTAAGAGACCCAAGAGAAATAGAAGAATTCAGAGTACTAAATGAAATTATACAAACAGATTGAGGCATGGGAGAGAATGGTGAATTTTATGGAAGACTTAAAACTGCCTAAAATGTAGGGGAAAAGGTAGAGAGAATTAATGTGCCCTATAACATCTTAGGAGATAGAACAACTCCAAGCTCAGACTCTAGGGAAAACTCCAGGAAAGGATAGTTTCCAGTAGAAATATGGAAGAAATTTTAATGGAGTATAGTCCCTTTGTAGTACTATTTATTTAATGTGACCCTGAAGCAGAGAATGATACCAAAATCTTGGAAAAAGACAATAGAAACAGTAATCCTGAAAGAGGGGGAGGGACCCCTGTAACCTGGGGTCATGCAGACCAATTTTTATATTAAATCATAATTATAAAACATTTACATCAATATTAGCTAAAATGTACCTAAAATTAATTCAGGAAGACTAGTGTGGGTTTGTGAAAAACAGAGAGATATACAACATAATCAAAACACATACAATGCATGCTGAAGCAGAAAAAGAGGAAAAAGCTAATTTTACTGTGGCTGATCTTTTCTTTGGGAGATAATGTAGAGAACAGGCTTCACTATGGAATTTATTAGACTACAGAAGGAAATTTACAAGGAATCAACAGCTGTGATAAAGACATGCTAGAATGTCAGTGGGATCTGAAGTGGAGAGGGGTACAAGACAGAAGTGCCCATCACTGACACTCTGGCATCTATTCAAGCCACTAGCACTAAAAAGAGGACTGTCTAAACATAAGAGGTTGAAAGTGAAATGATATGGAGAAAAACTAGCCTTGATTGCCGATTAAATAATTTTGTATATTACTGACCCAGACAATAACATATTTGGTATCTTAAGGCAATTTATGAAGGTGTTAGTATATAAAATAAATGAAGACAAGACAAAAGCACTATGTATAAAGTTTGCTCCCTCACAGACTTAAATATTTGGGAATACTGACTGTCAAAAATGCTAAGACCTTGCCAGAGTTGACGTGGAAGCAGTTACAGCTTACAATTCTAAACATGATTGCAAAAAGAAATGGATGAAAGAATACAAGCACTGAAAATGTCTGTAATTCTATTAATTCGGTATGTTGCAGAAGCATTCACTCTTGATGCTCATAAAAGATTATTGGATCTATAAGTATGTGTGAGGAGTGAAAAGTCCAAGAGTGAGGTGGCAGGAAATTATCTTACCAGTGAAGAAGGTTCAGCAGTAGCACATTTGCAGGAATATTACAAAGCAGCACAGCTACAGTTAGTGTATTATTTACAAAATGTGGAAGAGGGTGATGTTAAGACAAAGTAGGGATGGCTTATTAGTGAAAAGACTGAACTTTTAACCCCAAGCAATACTAAACGAGGGTGGTAAAAGAAAATGTACTAGGGATTTTTAAGAGAATGTACTAGGGATTCAAGAGCTGGATTTACCAAGCAAGTAAATATGAGGTTTGGACTACTGTAAGCATCAGCGGTCAGTAAATACTGGGGTAGTAGAGGGTTGGTGGCATAGACAGAGAATGTGTCACTTTTGGGAAGAGATGCGAGAGGAAGAATAGAGGCTAGACTACAGAGAATTAAGTTATAAAATTTAGATCCATTCAAGGAATTAACAGTATACATAATGTGTGTGTGTGTGCATGTATGCATGATGCATCCTTGTGTTAATTTGGGATTCCCTGAGAAACTCCTGGTCTACCCCATGGATCATGCAGGCATCAAGACAGCAGGGATGGCCATCAAACATTTCATCCAATCACTCTCCTCACCTGATCCTACTGATGACAGAAGTCCACTCCCAAACTTGGGTCAACAGACAGATCCCATGCCTTTGTGCTACTGAATTGGCAAAGACTGGCTTTTTCTTATGAAGATTCCTTTTGCCGGCCTTCTAGTTGTTGCCTAGTTTGCTGAACCTACTGTTTCTTTCATAGACTGCAATGCATTGTAACTCACATATGCACTACTTCTTGCTCATGTACTTCAAAATTTGATATGGTTTTCAGACACACCTACTTGGAAACAGGACAACTCAATAAGATTTGTTAGACAGCCACTGGCCTTGAGTGAGGAATGTTGCCAAAGGAAGACTGCCAATAACAATGGAACAAGCATTTTAAAGTTATAACAGAGTAATGAACTGCACCATAAGCATCAGATAATAAGTCTACAACTTTGGTAACTCATTAGAAGGATACCAGAAGTTCCATATTTCCTTTCACAATTTATCTGTTATCTTGCCATACATTACTGTTAAAGTCAAAGATGCATTTTCCTCAAGTGATCTAGTTTCTCTGTCAAAAAAAGGTCATGGTGCACGGGGACAGGATATTCTGGTGTTTCAGATACCGTAAAAGTGACTGCTAGGTGCCTAGCTAAAAATGTTCTTTTTGTGATAAGTACGTCCTGCTTGCTTTGTAAGAAACAACATATTCTCCAGCTTGTTACATGACTAAATGTATCATTCCCCACTTGAAGCATGGCTGGATATGTGGTAGGCCCAGATACAACAGCATTTCATCATAATTTTGTCCTATATACCATACCAAAGCCTGGAATTCTCACCAAACCTCAAAGAAATAATCAAAGACTGAGTATCCAGAGTTACAAGAAATTCTCATAGGAATTAAAAAGGTATAGTAAAGGAAGACACCCCTACCGCTATTCCATGATCTCAAAGTCTGGGTCAAAATCATAAAAAGACTGGGGAACCTCATATAAAATGGCAAATATTACACAAAAAGAGAAGGTCACGGCATTAGTTCAGAAGCATAGCTGGTTCCGCCAGTGCCTCATTTCCTCAGCTCTTCAAATGAAGGAAGGGAAAATGCAATATCGGCTTTTAAAAGTCAGTATCTCATTAAACAGAGATCAGGATCGGTTGATTGCCCCCTTCAACACTTTTCACCCAGGGCAGCTGCCCCTCTCACCAGCCCTAACTACGCTACTGCATTAGTTATCAGGATTTAAAAGTCCTGTTTAATAAAAGGGCATTAGAGACTCTGATACTGACACTGCCATATGCTTGAAATCCACAGGTAGCAGGTCTCCTTCTAAAAACACCTGCTTTCCTCGGGGATGACCCAACTTTACACTGAAGTCAAGTATTTCTCTGTCGAAACATCAGAAACAAAGGGTCTGACTTTTAGGGATGATGAAGTCTTGATGCCTGGCAGATAATTTTGATATCTGAAAACATGATATCAAAGAAGGTTACTATGCAGATAATCTGTAAAGCTGGAAAAAAAGACAACCGAGACAAGATGACAGAGTGGGATGGGCCTTCCTTGCAGTGATGGCATTACTGGAGATAATAAAAAGGGCTAAGAAACTAGTGATCAGAGAATGTAAGGAAAAAAGGTACCCTGGATGTAGAAAAAAAAAGAGCTCCTCTAGTGAATCTTTGCATAAGAAGCTTGAAGAAAAAAATGAAAATTTCAAGAATGTTCCTTCAGGACTAATTAGACCCTTCTTCCTGAAGGAGATATTCGGCTCTATGGATACAGTTAAGTTGTACATCTTTTTTGCATCTATCATTTTATTAAAAATAAATAAATCTGTATATGTATTTACATGCACACAATAAGCATTAAAAATCAGGTATGCCCACATCTTTCAAGTGTACTTACTACTAGGAATGCTCCTCATTTTGAGTCTTAAAGAGTCCATGTTCCTTATTGTTCCACACTGAGAGGGTCTGTCACACATTCAGTTTTAAGAACCGTTTTAATTGATACCCATGGTAAATAATACTGAATCATATCAATACATCCAAATAACTTTTTGCAAGTATAAAGTAACACATTTTAACCATCCTATGAGCTTCTTAGTTGAAGTTGTTCGTAAGCTGTTACTAAGTGCTCCACATTTTGCCCATTTGTTTCACATTATGAGAGGTAGTGATCAACATTTTGGAATAGGAAAGTTGACAGCTATTGGTACATACTTTGTTAAAAATAAATACATAAATAAATCGATACAAAAAACAAAAAAAAATCCTGATATTAAAAGAAGAAGGAGCTTGCTTTTCTGTATTTTTGGCTTAATTTAGTTTGCCTAAAATTATCTCCCTACAGTAACAGAGCAGTCTTACAAAAAAAAACTAGAACTAGTGGTCAGGTACAATATGAATGCTGTAATTAATTCAAAAGGTGCTTCAACAAAGTATTAGTTTAAGGGTGTGCAGACTTATACAGCCAGCTTATTGCACATTTTTTATTTTTTATATGTATTCCCCTAACAGATTTGTTTGTTTTTCAATTGAATTGTACAGGAGACAGGTCACATTAAAGGTGGGAAAAGTTTTGAAATGATTTACTGTGGTCTCATTTTTTTATATCACAAAAAACTGGAATTTTAACAGAGGTGTGTACACTTTATATCCACTGTACCCCCTACAGATATACATACCATTCTAACACTATTACAGATTTCTCTTTACCTTTTTACTACTCACATATTGAATGAGAACATGTCAAGTCCTTTCAGTATACAACATAATGCTGTTAAATGCTAGAACCATTAATAATAAAATGGATGAACTTAATGTTATTGCAAAGGCTAACAGCATACATATTTTTACTGTCATTGAGATAGCTCAGATTAGAAAGCACAGCAATAAACATAAGAGGTTACACATCATCTACCATAATGGTATGACTGTATTGTGGCAGAGGGATGTTGTGTATCTGCAATGACAATTGTTTCACAGATAATGTAATTAGAAAGTGACATTTTACATATGGATATTACCATTGTGGCTCTCAGTTTTTGTTACAGATCTCCAAATCTTCAGCCTGCTAGGCAAAGACTCTTTTGGCAAGAACTAATGACAAACTAGAACCACATACACGAGTAATACTGAGGAAAGCCAGTAATACTTTTATGATAAACTTAATTTTAAGCAATATTTTCCACACAAATCCTTAAAAAGGATACAAGTCTGCCAATTACCTGTCTATAGAGTGATCAATCAGTCACACTGGCAACAAGTATGAAGATTATATTTTGTAAACAATAGCTTTCTCCGGTTCGATCCTCGGCTGGGGTGCCTTCTGTGCAGAGTCTGCATGTCCTCCCTGTGGTTGTGTGGGTTTCCTCCGGGTGCTCCGGTTTCCTTCCACATTCCAAAGACATGCTGTAGGTGGATTGGACACTCTAAATTGGCCCTAGGTGTGAGTGTGTGCTTGTGTGTGCCTTCTGCGGAAGGTTGGGCGCCGGGCTGGCAACTCGACACAGTAAAACTCCACTGCCAATCATGAGCAGACAGGTGATCCACTGTGACGACCCCCAACTGGGAAAAAGCCGAAAGAAGAAGAAGTAAAGAATAGCTTGAAACAGACAACACATGCTATTAGAAGCCAAAATATCTCAGATTAACTGCTAATACATTTAAACCCACAGTAGGCCTGGCTCCACAGAGCACAGAAGAATGAAGCTTCGACTGCATCACAGACGACCAGGGTTCAGTTACCACCACTGTCACTGGAGGACCCAGGCAGGGAGGTAGAGGAGTAAAAGGATGTAGCCCCAACTCATGTCTTGGGCAGGGTGAAGATAAAGATGCATGTACTTGGGGGGACACTGAGTAGGCATGACTCCCCTGGTGAAAACCAGGGAAACTACCTCCCTTGCTTCAGTTTTATGGGGGAGCTGCATGTAGGACATGTCCTTCACAGTCACCTCACTGCATTTCCCCTTCTGCTAAGTTAAGTAGTGTGTGCACAAGGATGTTAGACAAAACAGAAAAAAACATGAGCCTCCCATGACAGCTGCCTTAATGATGGTCCTCTTGGTCGACCCTCACCCCTGGTGATGAGGAATGAATGGGCTGACAGTATTTTCTGAGTGAAATTTACAGAGATTCTTTGATTCATTTGCAACATTACTGTTTTTTTTTCTCATTACCAACTGCTTTTACTTAGAGATGAGTTATCTGCATGTGCAAGCAATTAATCATTAGACCTCTTGGACACTCTGTAGTACTTCATACATTTCTCTCAGCACAGTACAATTAACAGTGAAAGGTACACTGCACTGCCAAGCAGTTCAAAGATAAATAAATGAAGCTTGAAAAATTGTGGGAAATGAATAACACAAAAAGTAGTTGCCTCCCCAGCCGCCTATAGCCATTTACTATAACAGAGTGCAGTTTATTTAAAGGTAGATACTGCAACACTTATCAGGGCTAAAAATAAAGTTTACCAAAAACATGCACATGCAATGCCTGTGAAAGCAGTTGTTGCTTTGAGGCAACTGTTTCTATCTGGAAGGGTAAACATAATTTTTTGAAAGTGTACATATGTTTGGTGCGTTTTATGCAAGTTAAAAGGGGATGGGGATTCTTAATATCTATTTAGTTGTTGTGTGTGTATGTGTGACTGTTTTCACTGACCTAAAAAAGCTTTGAAAAATGTGGAACAGGTTCAAACAGAAATAACAAGAAGCATCTACATGGGAGTACAGACTGTCAAGCATTAATGAATGCAAGTAAGCTAAAATTTGAACATATACATTCAAAACAGCTATCATGTATTACACTTAGTAGCAACAGCTTTTTACCATAACTGATACTTTGGCTATATTGTCATGGAATGTGAATGACCTTATGGGTTTAGACAAAAAGCATACAGTGCTTAACTATATCAAGAAATGTAGGTTGCAAATAGCAATGCTGCAGCAGACACATCTGGATAGAAATTATCATGTGAATTTGATAGAGAAAGACTTTCATGTGGACATTCACTAGAATATCATTAGACAAAAGATAGGGCAGTAATAAACTGATTGCTACAGGGGCTCAAATAATTATAAAACAGGAAAAAAGACAATAATGGCATAGTTCATAGTTCATAGGCACATTTGTGGCAGTAAGGGATTACTTGCATGAGAGGAGGATTACACTGACATGCATTTACATTCAATCTAAAACTACTACTATGGAGTTTGAGAATTTTGGAAGAAATTATCAAATTCCAACAGGGAATATTTACAGGTGGGGATTGGAACTTGGTTTGCAATAGTGCAGATGTACCAGGGGGACTTAAAAAGGAAAATTTCACTAGAGGGTATATTTTTAAAGAAATATATAAGAATATCTGGCAGGGAAGATGTGAAGGCAGTAGTAGGAACTCAGACAGAATTTACATATTACTCTCCACAGTTCAACAGCTAAGTTGTAAGTAGGAGTACAGAAAATAGGTAACAAAAGGCTGGAACTTACTGGACAAAATTAGAAAGAAATCAAGGTAGTGAGAGTAAATAACTTGAGATGGTAAGGTAATACGGTAGGATGAAGCCAAGCAGATATCTGGACTGCAGGTTAGAGACTGCCTTCCCTACCAGGGATTGAAATCAAGAGTATAAGTCAAAAAGAAAGGGCTAGAGGAGTGCTAAGTGAAAGGCCAATTCTGGTATAGATGTTAGTCAAGTCTAGAACAGAACCTGCTATTAAAAAGGGTAATTAGTAGGGCATTTAAAACACTGTACGATGACTATACAAATCATTCGGAGTATGTTAGACAAGACTGGAAAGGCAATTTACAAAGTAACAATGGGATGACATCTGTGCTGCTCTCAAGTATGCAGCAAAGTGCAGAAAGTTTAGGGTTCTTGTTTTGAAATGTTTAGATAGGCATTTTATACCCCATACAGACTACAGAGAAATTTTCCTAAGGTAGAAAGCAAATGCTGGAGGGTGTGACATGAAAGGGAGGGAACTGTAACATGTACTTTGGGACTGTGACAAACTGGCAAATTTTAAAAATTCCTTACAGAGTACTCTGTCAGACATGTTGGGGGAGGAAACAGCTGTAACTGAGGAAATTATTCTTTTGAGCTGGAGCACAAAATTTGAACTGCCTAGATAGAGTAAGGCCTTACTAAATTGAGTCTATGTTCAGCTACTGAAAACAATAAAAAGCAAATAAGTAATCTCGAACGGAAAAGAGTGAAACAAAAAAAGCAGTGAACAAGGACATCATCAGAAGAAATTCATCAAAAGGCCAAAGGACAAAACCAACCAAGGTGGGGGACTGCACCCCCACCACACCCCAACTATATATACCAATTTCGAGACTGCACTAGAACGAGGAATAGGGCAAATTTAAAATGTTCACTTACTGTATACATCAAGTTACTTCCTGGTTGTTGTCCAACTATGGCCAGTTAATGAATTTATTTTTGTTCATATCCTTGTTCGCTGCTTTTTTGTTTCGCTCTTTTCCGTTTGAGATTTAGCAGTTTGCATTTAATTGTTTTCAGTAGCTGAACATGGACCTACTAAATTTAATACTACTGGCTGCCAAAAAAGTATTTACATCTTCTTTCGGCTTTTCCCGGTTAGGAGTCGCCAGAGCGGATCACCTGCCCGCTCATGATTGGCAGTGGAGTTTTACAGTGTCGAGTTGCCAGCCCGGCGCCCAACCTTCCACAGAAGGCACACACGCACACACACCTAGGGCCAATTTAAAGTGTCCAATCCACCTACAGCATGTCTTTGGGATGTGGGAGGAAACCGGGGCACCCGAAGGAAACCCATGCAACCACAGGGAGGACATGCAGAATCCGCACAGAAGGCACCTCAGCCGAGAATCGAACCGGAGAACCTCTTGCTGTGAGGCGGCAATGCTAAACGCTGCACCACCATGGCCACCCCCCAAAAAAGTATTTACTATAAAGTGCAAATCAAAATCTAAACAAACTGTAACTGAAGTACTAAATACTGCAAAGAAGATACAAAATGGTAGGTGGGATCTTTAGAGAAGGAAGGTACAAATTACTTAGAAATAAACTGAACTTGTGCGAACAATATATACAGAATAATGTTCAGGAGGAAAAATGAGATTTTAAAAGAAGAAAGGAAGTGAGCAATTTACATAATGCTGGAGCGATGGACAATTCTTAAAAAGAAAAATGTATAATGTACTAACCAGAAAAGGTTAACATGGCTAGTTTACTTTTCTGTTAATGTACGTGCCTCAGTATTAACTAATAATTTAATAAAGGTGCTTAAAAACAAGAAGTAATTCTATGGAGCAGTCCTTCACACCTCTCAACCTCTTAACACAATAGTTCTGGACAAAGCCAAAACAATGTGGGAACAAAGGCCCAAAATCAGAGACAGGTTTTAAATATTACTCTCATAAGCATAGAAAGTTGCAAGAATAACAGGTGTTACATTAATATGCATTCACTTAATTATATGAAGTCTGAAACTCAAATGTCTGTCATTATTTAGCGACTTTAATCCTAAACAATTTGCAAGAAAACCACAAATTTTATCAGTTACAAACCAAAAAGATGAGACAAATCTCGATATTCGGCACAATTTAGGACAGTTGAGAGGAATGGCCTAAGAAACCATGAAAGCTTTCACTAATTCAGTTCTGAAAGTCATACTTAAGTTAGGCTTTTACATGCAATACTGGTAAAGTGTAGCATAACTTCAAATTCCTCCAATATTTTACCTGACAATTCAAATCCTACACCTCAGCCTGACTTCTGATAATACTAAACTTACCATGTCAAATTCGTTTTGCTGTTCTGGTACTTTGCCTTCAAGACAGCCATCATCCATTGATAGTATACTCTCTCCTGATTTTTGGTGAGGAAGATCTGACTCATTTTTATATTTCAACAAGTGTTTTAAAAGTTCATTCCCTAACTCAGTCTTTGACTCCTGTAGAGTACTTGGACTTTGTCCAATAAAAAAAGAATTGTGTGGAACCACATTTTTATCTTCTGGCTTTATTTTGCTTTGAGTACCTACCACAGAGGCAATATGACTTTGGCATGGAGTTGTTTCCTCTTGTTCTACTTTAACTTTATGCATGTCACTAAAATCTTTTGTCTGATATTGGCATGGATCAGAATTTACAGTGGACTGTACTAAATGCTGTTTATCAATGTCAGAAGGCAGACATTCATGTTCTAATGAAGAACGGTTTGCTTTAGTGGTAGGCGTTAATGGTGACCCTGAAAATTCTGATTTTCCTCGAGGAACCATGCGATCTCCAGGATTGTTAACTTCTAAAGAGACAGATTCACAAATGCTGGGAGTTGGTGGAGCAGTAATGTCAGAATGTGGAGTGGATGGAGTCTTTATGGAATCACCATCTTCATCCTTTTTCTTTCTTTTGGTCTTCTTCTTTTTGCATTTTTCTTCTGGAATAATGTTTGAATATAAGTGAGTAAATGACTGACTTGGATCAGGACAACCTGGTGGAAGGGCCTTTACTGAGTCCTGGATAACCACAGCTCCATCTACAGTACCATGTGGCAAAGCAGTATTAAACGAAGACCTTTGCTGGCCGTGAATAAAGCCTGAACCTGAAATATTTCTAGGGATCTGTTTTGCAACATGGGAGTTGATACGCATACTAGAGTCTACATTAGTCTCTGGGCCATATATTGACAATCTTATAGACCTTTGTTCTCCACCCTGAGCAAGTGTAGTAGAAGGCGGACTAAATCCTTGTAAGTTTTGTTGTGATAATAACTGTCCAGTTGGTTGCTGCAAATCGGTTCTAGCAGAATGACTGAAATCTTGTGCCAAACCAGGATTAAAAAGGGGATCATTCAATGACATCTGATTCAAGTCATTCCCCATAATGCCTTGTTGTTGGTGCTGTTCCATCTCAAGTCTTTGTTGTAATGCACGCTGCCGATCCACTTCTTGCATAAGCTGAATTCTTTGCCTTTCCTGCTGCTCCCGTAAACGTTCTTTGCGTTCACGTTCTTGAAAGCCTTCACTGAAAGGGTTATTATCCTCAAACTCTACTACTGGTGGAACATTGGACTGGGCATTTGAAATGACATTTGCCCCAGAAGCAGTAGTGGCACAGTTTACTGACATCTGTGATGCATTAACTGGAATCCTTTGGGTAACCACAGGAATATGTGAAGAAGCAACATTTGGAGGCTGCCATACTGTTAAACCAGGCATTCTAGGAGGATTAGCCTTTCCAGGTATTACAGTAATATGCTGTTGCTGTGGTATCAAAGGGAAGTTATGTTGGTTTATGACTTGAGGTTGACTTCCTGCAATTACTGATGCCTGAGCCTGAATTGCAGGAGTAGATGCCATTCCACACAATGTTGGGTGTTTAATTCTGTACTCCTCAATAAGTTCTGCATGTTCTTTCTGTTGTTTTCGAATCTAAACAAAAACATACATATAAGGTATTAAAACAGATAATGCTTTCATATCACGAAAACTCAAACTACAGGATTTTTTTTAAATTAAACATACAGAAAATCTGTTTTATACAACCAACTACATATAAGCTTAACATGAACAACATGCTTAGACTCTGTTTATACCACCATCTTTTAGACAAAACTGAAGTCTAAAACACATGCAAAGAATTTCAAACAATTTGGTTGTTAGTTTATTAGAACTTAAATGTGGATAAAATAAAATGCATACAACACATAAAAAGCATTACGTGCATGCTTGGTAAGTGTATTTCACCACTCCAATACATGGTTAAGAGACTGGTGGCAAGCTTGGCTTGTGGTCTTAGTGACATACAGTTATCTTCAAAGTTCTGCACCATCAAAGCCAGTAACATATCCATGACAAACCAAGCATTGGTGCTACATGGTTTTATTACAGGTGTAACCTTCACTGCATCCCACAGTCACTTCTGACTGAGCAGCTGCATAACCACAAAAAAATACTAGATATACTTGAATTTGCCATCTTGATTGCTCTTCAAGAAAGCTCACTGGGGTGTATGAAAGTGCTTAAGTTTATTGTAGCACTGGATCTTTGAGGCAATATCAGTGTAACAATAAATCATAACATTTAGACTCACTGAACCCTATTCTCCTGTCAGGCTTTTTCCAAGGAGTGACAAACATTGTTGCAGGGAAACAATGCAAGTCTCATACCAAGAAAGGTACATACTGATGCAAGTGGAGTGAAATCTACTTAAAAGCCCATATTTTCTTTGCTTTCTCTTGTTCTTTAAGACTGTACATCAATCCTGAAAGACTGTTCTTGTTACCAGACTCCAGCACTATTTGCCTTACAATACAAAGTGGATAAACAACCACAAATCCTTAATTACATCATAGGGATGAATAGTAACTGTGTACAATTACCAGTTACCTAGTGTTTATAAGAATGTAGCATAAGACGTACATGCAGAAAATATAACAAAACATCCATGGTTATACAGGAAGTCCACTGGTATGTAGCACTAGCACAGACACTGTAGCATATACATATGCAAAAGTACAGAAAGGTTATAACAATAAAACATCCTTTCAAATTGGAAAAGAAAATATGAAACATTATAATCAGAAGATGATGATAATCACAGCACTAAGAAACAAAGCCACAAAAATGTATAACATAACTACACCTTCTTTGGGGGGGGGGGGGGTGATTAACATTCAATTCTAACATCTGGCTAGACTCCCAAACACTACAAGTCAGTGTAACTTATGGAGGAGATACATAGCACAACATATCGTAGTCTGGTATTCTGTGCCAGCAGCCACAGCATAAATAATAAAAAAACACTGCAGTAACTGTTGTCATGGGATATAGAATGAGACTCAAGAATGTCTGCTTATTCTTATTCACACAGGAAGTAATGCAGCAAATCAATCATTCATAAAAATGCATGAAAAAGAAATAGGTGTCATAAACCCCCAAAGGAATGAAACTGATAACCACTTTATGTTTGCACCCTTGTAAAAGTTCACTCAATATAGTAACACAAAGTGAAGTATTTAGATAGGAAACAGATACACCGCATTACATTAATTGCTCCATCTATGCATATTGAATCAGTTTTAACACAATGTATTTAAATTTTATATTTTCGGGAGATAAAACGCACTCAGGTGTGTTAGAATAAAAATTATGGAAATATCTGAAGTAAGCTCTAGAACAGGAGTGTCCACCCTTTCCACTTGCCGGGGCCGCATTGAGTGAACAGAAACTGTCTTGAGGCCACATGTAAAATATATCATATAGTTAACTGTTTCGCTGTCATGGGTGAGGGTGACCAAAGTCAACCCCTGGCTGTATTGTAGGTGCATTTGAACAATGAAGAAATGTAATAAATGCCTAATATTTGCCCTGAAATTCAAATTCTCATTCTAATTCTTGAAATAACAGTCAACTCTAACATCTTAATTTGTAGAAAAAAAAAATGTACAGGTACGGAACCCTTCCATTTGTACGAGATCCCACTTCTTGATTTTGCTGGTTTCTTAAAGATGTCCATGCCTTCTGTCATGTCCTTAATGTTCATATGTCATCCAAGGTGCTGATGTAGTCTTCTGTTTCCAATTCCATTGCAGTAGGCATATCGCCACTACTGGGATATTGGACCTCTGCTTATTGTCACTCTGTAGCATCAATGAAGTGCAGAATACTCTGCAGATGAAGCTGTTGGCACATTTGTTGCTGTTGCACTGCTATTTGGTAAGGCTGGTCTGAAGATGAAAGAAGGTTTATCAGTGGTGATGCACAGCTTGCAGGAATGATGACACCTTCAATTCTCTGTCCTTCAGTACTCCAAACAAACAATTTCACTCTGTGGATGGTTCCCACAGTTTTCTATTTGCCATCTTAAATGGTATTATCAAACTGAGCACTCCTTCTGAAATGCACATTACATAATATCTTTGGAATCTATCCCTGAAATTATGCAAGACATGGCTACATCTGGCACTGTCAAGATTTGTTGCTGTTGCACTGCTATCTGGTGAGGCTGGTCTGAAGATGAAAGAAGTTTCATCAGTGGTGATGCACAGCTTGCAGGAATGATGACACCTTCAACTCTCTGTCCTTCAGTACTCCAAACAAACAATTTCACTCTCTGGATGGTCGCCACAGTTTTCTATTTGCCATCTTAAATTGTATTATCAAACTAAGCACTCCTTTTGAAATGCACACTACATAATATCTTTGGAATCTGTCCCTGAAATGATGCAAGACATGACTACATCTGGGGAAAGAGAGGATATTGTGAAAATATTATGCAGGCAGCTCTAAATAAGCTAAGGGGAAACAGGAAGTGCAACGAGGACAATTTCATCAGAAGATATATTGGTCATACAGAGAAAAATAGAGAAGGGGTTATGGAGGTGGATCCCATGTTTTTTGTGACAACATTTTCTCCACTGACATTTAAAGTAAGGAAATTGGTGGAAAATTTATGGCCTGTTATTAAAAGAGATGAAGTGGTAGGAAAATTACTTCCAGAAAAGGTCACTTTTTCTTATGGTAGGTTCAAAAATTGTCATTAAAAGTGAAAAAATACAGAAATAGGGATAGGAATTGAGCATTTCCATGTGGGGCCTGGTAAAATATGTAGCAAGATCAAAAATGTAGATGGTTGGATGATAAATGGTAAGAAGTTTTGGATTAAGAGTGAATTTAAATGTAATTCATGTGGTGTGGTCTACATCATTGGATATGGATGAACACCCATAAAATGGTATGTGAGACAAACAAAAAGAAAGGTAAAATTGAGAATATTGGAACATCTAGGTGACAAAGAAACAAAAGAATGGAAAGTTCGATTGCTGAACATTTTTGGATGTCACTTGGGGGAAATGTTGACAGTTTTTTTCTTTAGTGTATTGGCACAACCTTTTGATGGAGGGGGTGATAACATAGGGAGTGAAGCATTCAAAAGTAGACTGGTAAAACTGGAGACAAAACTTATTATCAGTCTAGGTACTTTACATCCTATAGGGTTGAATTTGGAAGCAAACTGGGACTTATAAGATTTAATGTACAGATGAATAGGTAAGGAAAAATAGAAAATGTCATAAGTAAATGTAAGTAGGAAAAGTTTAGTGGCCCATTTAATTATTGTTAGTGGGATATAACTTAAATATCAGTGGGCACCACTAGCACATGACATTCAATGAAAAATGGTGAAATGGAAAAGTAATAAGTTATTTACATTTATTATATAAAGAAATTTTATAATGTAAATGTGTAAAAAACGTGTAACAACAGTATAAAAGTGAAAGATGGTTTTCATATCTGTGTGAGGCACCTTTAACATTTGGGTAATTAAAGCTATTATTAAAAGGAACTGAATGTATTTAACTAATTAGCACTGTAATTGGGGGGGATATAAAATTACTACTGAATGTAATGAGGTTATTCCTTTGAAGGCTGTTGAAGCAGAGGTACCAGAATGTGATGTGGAATAAAGAATTGTAGCCGTAGCCGTAGCTGTGCTCGTGCTTGGTTCATTGTAATTTATTGAGGAGAATTCCTGTGGTGTGTTTCCTGGTTTCGGCTGGGGACTGTGGTTGTTTGTTTCCAGTACATCTGGCACTGTCAAGATCTGTTGCTGTTGCACTGCTATCTGGTGAGGCTGATCTGAGGATGAAATCTTTATCAGTGGTGATGCAGCTTGCATGAATGATGAGACCTTTACTTCTCTAAAAATGAACAATTTGTATTTTTACATTTGTTCCACTGACTAACTGATGGTAGAACATGTTAAACTTTGGATCACCCACTTACTACGAAGCCACAAAGAACATGATAATATGCAACAACACACTCCAATTTCACAAGGTAATCTCGCACCTGCTTTTTTTGCAGTTGCCTCTCCAATATGCATGAGTGCACACTTCAGCTGACAACTTGTACAGATCCACCCAATGAGGCATAGCATCATCAGATAATACCGTTTTGTACTTCTTCCTTAGATTACTATACGTCTCCAACTTGAGTTGTTCACAGGTTCATAGGTAGGTACTAGGCTATCGGCCCAAGGGCCTACATAAGCATAGTCAGCAAGGTTCCATAGCTTATGCCACTGAAGAAAGTTATTTTCCTGTGCCACTGTCGAGCAGAGACACAGAAGTGATCCCCAGGGTATATTTCCTATTTCCCATCCACTCATCAAGATTTTTCTTGAAGAGTGCTAATGAAGAGCTTTGCTGGACATAGATGGGTAGCTTGTTCCAGCGTATAGGAAGTCTCTGGGACAAGAATCTATCCCTCCAGCATGTCCTGTTTATTGTGGTGACAAGGTTTAGGTCCCAAGAGCGTGTAGCTCGGAGGGATTGGGATTTTTTAGGTGTAGCATGTCCAACAGCTCTGGGTTTGACATAGCTTTATATGTTAGGCAGAGATCACCTCGGAGTAGGCAATATGCTACGGAGTAAAGCTGGAGTTTTTTGAGGCGGTCAATGTAGGGCATTTGTTTGAGGCCAGTAATCCTCTTTGTGAGGTACTTCTGTGGCCTTTCCAGCTGCTGCAGATGTCTTGTGAGGTACATTCCAAAAGGGGCGTTGTACTCCATAATGGGCCTAATGAGTGACGAGTAGAGGGGATCAATGACCTCTTTTTTCCTGGGTGAGAACCTTTTTATGACGAGATGTGCCATGCAGAAGGACTTCCTGACTACTGTGGCGATGTGACTATCAAAGGAGAGACTACTATCCACCTGGGTCCCAAGGTCTCTTATCACGCATTCGGTGTTAAGTAGACTGCTGCCTATGTGGTAGTTCATGGGTACAGAGTTTTTACCAAAGGCGATGACACTGCACTTTTTGGCATTGAGCTTGAGGCCATGGCTCTGACACCAGGCATCTGTCTCAGTGAGGCCCTTCTGTAGGATGTCCACATCATTTGGGGACTTGACTATGGCTCCTAGTTTGCAGTCATCTACGAACTTCGTTAGCCAGAGGCCTTCTCTGTTAGCCTGTACATCAGAGAAGTAGATACCAAACAGGAGAGGTCCCAGGATGGAACCCTGTGGTACTCCACTTGTCACTGCTTTGAGGTCAGATTTGGAGTGTGCAGCTTTTACAGTGTGGGTTCTGTCAGTGAGCCAGTTGGCAACCCATCTTGTGATGTAGGGATTTACACCTAGTTTAGTGAGTTTAGCTATAATTCCAGAATGGGGCATGGTGTTGAAAGCCTTGGCGAGGTCAAGATAGGCTGTGTGAACCACCTTTCCCTCATCCACAGCTTTGTTGACTGCCTCAAAGAAGTTGATCAGGTTCAGGAGGCATGATCTGCCTTTCACAAACCTGAACTGGGTGGTATCCAGAGTTTGGACGTTACCAATGTCTTTGTTTGAGTTCCATGATGATACGTTCCATGGCCTTGCAGACCAGGCTCGTCAGGCTAATAGGTCGATAGTTCCCAGGATCAGTGGTGGCTCCCCCTCTGTGGAGTGGGATAACTGTTGCTGTGCGCTATTCAGTAGGCCCAAAGCCTGATGCAAGGCTATTATTGAACATGGTGCTTAAGTGGGGAGCCAGTTCGTTCTGAAGTTCGTGTAAAACACAGCCTGGGATGTTGTCCAGTCCATTGTTTGCTGAAAATTCAAAAGGGGTCTTCCAGTGTTTGCTACTTTTCACAAATTTCAACAAACTGACTGACTTTATTAGTAGTGGCAATGTTTACTCATGAAACCTGCTCACAAGGGTGCAGCCAGGCACAGACCTTCGCAGAATTCAAACATAATGATCCTAGTTCTTGTTATACTTTCTTAGTGTCCACATCAGGAGGTTCAGGCTGTCAAATAAAGATTGTTCTTTCATGTAATAAACAAACATTATGAGCATAACCTTTTTTATGTGAACACTGAGCCTGTCTTTGATACCAGTGCATCTATATTGGTTTTGATAGAGGTAGTGGCGATGCGAAGAGTATTTTCAAGATGCTCATCTGAAACTTTAGTTCTGATTTTATTTTTTGTATACTTCATAGGAGAAAAAAATTGCTCGCAAATGTACGTACTCCCCAACAGAGATGTCATGAACAGGGCATGTTCGTGAAGTGACTGATATTTTTCTTTAGGCAAGTACAACTTATAAGAGTCCAATATAGACACTTGCAGAAATTTTTCTTTAAGTTGTATACCTGACTGCAATTCGATGGATTCAGGTTGCAGGTTTGCAGGAAACATGTTGATGTCAACTGAAAATGGAGTAGCAAATATACTGAAATGCTGCTGGTGTTTTCTGAAATCTTGAAATCTGCTCTCAAAGTCCTGTGATAAGCTATTAATTAATGCCGCATATTTTTCAGTAGTTACGTGGCTTTGTTCAGACAGTGTTTCAAAGTGAGTGAAGTTATTATTCTTAATCTGACAGTGCCATAATTTCAGCTTCACTTCAAATGCCATCACTGTTTTGAAACATGTAATTTATTAGTAGATTTTCACCTTGGAGGCACAGGTTCAGGTCGTTTAAATGAGCAGTGAAGAATGTTAAATCAGCCATCCAGTTTGCATTTTCAAATTCAGGTACAGGCTTTTGACTCCATAAAGCACTTTATTTCATTTCTCAAATCATAGAAACCTTTCAGCATTTTACCATGACTTAACCACCTTACTGCAGTAAAGTACACAATGTCTTCATAGCTAGTTTCCAAGGTTTTCAGAAACTCTTGAAACTGGCAGTGATTTAATCCTCTGGATCTTATAAAATTTATTGTTTTAATAACAACATTGATAATATTTTCCATTTTTACAGTCAGTGCACACAAATGTTCTTGATGTATAATGTGGTGGTACTTCATGAAACGCACGTTACTGATCTGTTTTGCATCTTCTTCCATCAGTGTTCTTAGTCCTTCCTTCTTTACAACCATAGCCGGAGCACCGTCACTTACTATGCCAGACATGTTTTCGATGGTCAAGGAAATTCTTGCCAATGTTGCTTTTCATACTTTATACAGATCAACAGACTTCGTGGTATCTTTCAGTGGAACTAGAGAGGCCAGTTCTTCGGTAATACTAAAATCGTTGTCAACACCTTGAATAAATATGACAAGTTCTGCCATATCTGTAAAATCAGTGCTGTCAGTCAAAGCCATGGAGTAAAACTTGAAAGTTGCACACAGAGATTCCAAAGTATTTTCAACATATTTGGCTATATCTTCCACATGACTAGCGATTGTCTGGTGTGATAAACTTATTTTACAAAAATCTGATTTTTTTTCAGGACACATTATGTCTGCTACATTTTCAAGGCATTCTTTTAATAAATTCACCATCAGCAAATGGCTTGGATTTTTTAGCAATTAAATTTGCTACAGCATAATTTGCCTTGACTAAGGAATCCGGTTGAGTAGCTGATGTTTGAAACAGCTGTTGTTGGAATGTAAGATTTTTTTTTTTTAATTTAATATTTTTTGTCTACGGTACACTCCTTGCAAAAGCAATGTCTTTTGGGCTTTTCCCGGTTAAGGGTCACCACAGTGGAACTCCGGTCCGCTGATTGGCAGTGGATTTTTATGGTGCAGAGGTGCCAGCCCAACGCCCAACCTTCACGGAAGACACACCCAAACGCACCTACTTGCATGTCTATCGTTTTACGCAGCCGCAGGGAGGACATGCAGACTCCGCACAGAAGGAACTCCGGCCGAGAATCGAACCAAAGAACCTCTTGCTGTGACGCAACAATGCTAACCACTGCACAACTGCGGCCCATTACGGCACACTCCTTGCAATTCACTTAATTTTGCGTGCATTTGAATATAATGCCTTTTCAAATTGTAGTCCTTGAAAATGGATACCACTTCTCTGTATAGTAAGCAAAGTGCTTTATTATCAGATTCAACAAAGAAATAGTCGTCAGTCCATTTCTCCTGAAATACTTTCCTTTCATCTGCTATTCTTTTTTTCATTGTAACAGATTTATTTTGGCATGATGCAGAAGCCATGCTGAAAAGGAAAAAAGGAGTAACTAGTATTAACTACTACTACTTTATCCCTAGTTATATTGATTATTTTTAAAACAATGGCTAAAACTTTCCATTAAGTTATTTATGCTAAATAACTTATGCCTGTGTTTTGCTTCCAAGAACAATGAGTACACTTTTGTACAACTGTTAATTGTGACTACTATAAGTTTGATTCTTTGTATAATATTGTCCTGATACAGCATATTTTTTATGCTGCTCTTTATTGCATCGTATGTAATAGTTACGATGTCTTTGTGGAGCTTTTCTCCCCGGGCCTCTGCTGAAAATGGAAATATATCCAGTCAGACTAGCCCGGTTAACAAATGTAAAATAAATAAAATAAATAAAAAAATAAATAAATTAAAAAAAATAAGGAGATAAAAATTTAAACTAGCCGTAGTTGTAGTATGTGTTAATGGTGTTAGAGGAAGAATTTTACACCAACAATGTAACACAAAAATATCCAGGCAGGAGAGACAGGTGGAATTCATGAAATTCAGATCGACTGTGATAGAGCTATGAACATGTATGGTTAAGCATGTAAGCAACAGTTTCTTACTGGTACAAAGATGGTAGCTTTCAATAACTAATCACATCCCTAACATCAAGTTAAACACTGTTTACTTTGCATGCTACCCAAGGAAACTCATTCACTTCCAAAGAAAAAACTGGCATCACTAGCACTCATTTTAGTTATTCACTATAGCACTACCAATTCTCACTGGGAAAACCACTCCAACAGTTCAAATACATAAAATGTCAACATTAGCAGTCCTACAATATTATAATCCACAAAAGTAAGCCAACAAATTTGTAATAAAGTAAAGAACTCACATTACTGACTTAATAAAACAATTCTGAATAAGCTACAACAGGGTCTCACTCAAACAAATGATTGGTGCCAGAAACATGGCCTCAAGCTAAATGTCAAAAAAATGCATCATCATCATCCCCTTCAGGTATGTTTTAACTACCTGTGCATTTTTTTAAATTTTTTTGTATTTAAGTCAGGTCGTGGAAGAATTACACCGAGTATAATCACTTTGGATGTTACCAAAGTTAAAAAAAAAAAAAAAAAAAAACCTTAGGAAAATAAAGGTTTTCATTGTCCAATTAGCAGGCTAGACTGAACCATTTCAAATTATTCTGCATCTGACAGCAGACAGATGTTTGCTGTATTTATGTCAGACTGTCCTGCAATGTTGTTAAAATATTTCCTGTGATTATGAACTCTATCACTGTGTTGAGTTATTGAGTACTGTCTTGTTCTTTTATTTATTATTAAATGTAACCTTTTAATTCTGGCTAGTTTGTTAGAGATATTTAAGCTCTTACAGTACTTGCATATGTATTTGGTGACACTGTACAGGCCACTCCAATAGCCTTGTTACTGGTCACACTTACCATTTGGATAATAGTAACATTACACAGTAAGACTGGCCACCCTTTGGGAAGGGCCTTATAGTAGCTGATAAGTAAGAGTAGTTGGTGGCAGCTGGTACTAACTTGTAGTCTGGGCAGAAGGGGCCATCGCTAGTGAACCTGTGCCAGCTTTCCCTAGGAGTGTCTGTGTGGTTGTATATAGATCAAATCTCAAAGTGTGTGTTTCTGTCAGCTACTTGGGCAGACATGAAGCACTGGTTGGACAGAGAGGGTGCTGGAGGTTTTGGATTGACCACTCGGCTGAGATCTTAACCCTATAGATGTGCCAGTGGGGAATCTTATTGGGGATCTGGGGAAAGAGGGAGAAACCAGCCCACAGACAAACTCTGATCTCTGTGTGCTCTTAACAGAAATTGCACTTTACTGTGTGTGTACTTGTCATCCTCCCGATGTGCATGTCCCTCAGTGGTGACAGTGGTGAGGATTGAAGCTCCTTGATTACTGGGCCAGTGCAAGGGCGTCACACCTTCATATTTACTATTTTGAGTTCCGCTGTGGCAACCCCTAACTGGGAAAAGCCAAAAGACATATAATAATTTTGCATGAGCAGCAGAGACACTGCAGTCTAAGTCTACTTCTGGAAGTTGCAGTCCTGTGCAGAAGATGAAAATAAACAGGTACTTTGACTCCATTTTGCACCTAGTAAACAAGAAAATACACTTACTCTACTCAACTGCCTAGCTATGTAAATCGGTTTGAGTGGTTTCTTTCATTTGTTTCTGCATTTTACAGGATGAGAGCTGAGACAGATGGGAAGCAGACACTATACTGTTAATGAAGATGATGAAAACTGTAGTAGGACCTGATAATGATTCTTGAGATACTCCAGATACTAATTTATGTATAATAATACTTGTGATAAGAAATGTTTGTATTGGCTTTGCTCATCTATTTAACAATGTATGTAACTTAAACAAGTCCATCGCTATCAAGAAAACTGATAAATCTAGAAAGAGCAAAGCTAAAGCTGAAGGCTAAAAATCACTAGGGCAATTTCTAAAAATTACAGCAGTTGACAGGTATGAGCAAGCCTAACTACAAATATTGGCCATATACTACTTTGTGCAGGCATTGTAACCTTTAAAAAGAGATAAAAATCCCATAAATATAATTCTACACATCAACTGACATTTTAATTAGAAACCAAGTCCACATGCAAATGTCTTCAACTGCCACTCACTGTCAGGGACAATTATCATATTATCTCAAATCTCTGCCGTTCAGGCATGCTTCTCTAAAAAGGGCTTATCCCACATAAATGATCAAGATAAACTATGTGAATATTAATGAACTAACAACACAATAAATTGGGGAGGAAATACTCGGCTCCAAAGTCTAACCCAGTACTACAGTGACTTTCCAAAAGATGACCCTATTTACATATTAGAATTTTGCATCTTAAGAAACCACGAAAGAGTGCAACTCTGAATTCCTAAACACAATGCTTTCATCCCTCCATAAAACAGGCATTGCCTCAAGCACCCTTCCAATCATTTGAATTCCTTCCGTCCTATTTTTCCAAGTTTTCCTTCTGATTAGAAAGTATAACCTTTCTTCTTAAAGTTTCTAGTAATAACCAAGTCCCCAGGCAACTAAACTCAGCCAAACTGTGCTATTATCACAAAAATTAGTTTGAAATGTGTTCAGAATTATTTTACAACTGACAGAAGTTAAAGAATTTCCAGTACAGGAAGTGCAAACATGAAAGTGCCAAATAAATGTTAAAAATTAGCTCCTCACTCACTCTTTGCATTAAACTGTCAAAATAATGCTAATAGCAATTTAAACTATTTTATTGTCAATAAAATTTCTACCACATATTCAATTAAATTCATTCATTGTAAAACTGTAACCGATGTTAAAAATGCTGAAAAAATACAACTTCTGCAATATGTTCCTGTCAAAAGATGAAAATAAATTACACTAACAATAGTAAAGCCAGACCTCTAGTGTCCAGCACAGACATACACACTGTACTTCTGAGAGAACTGCTGAAAGTTTCCTCAGAAATGGTAAAAATAAGCATTTGTCAAAGATAGAAGCCAAACACTGCTGCAAGCAGAAATTCCCACATGATCTACTGCAAACACTGTCCAAAATAAAATATTAAAATATACATACTTTTTAAATAAACAAAATGACAGAAAGAGAATAACACATCTATCAATAACATGAGAGGAAGGGAAGGGTCTCTAAATGGGGTCGATCTGAGCATTAAGCCAAAAAAATCTGCACTGGGTCCTGTGACGAGCCAAAGGACCTCCTTCTTTACATAGCAGAAAAAGACTGAACGCTCACTTCCTGTAACAGCTGAAGGCTTCTCTCTTAGAGAATGCTGAGTCAATCAGCTGCGACAAAAGAGACAGGAAAGGGAATCTGAGAAAAGTTGCCATTACTGGGTTACCTTGGAAGAAAGCCCAAAATGCCGCTGAGGCAGTGGTAATGATGAACATTTTAATTTTTAGATCAAGCATATAAAACAACAAATTAAATAATGTGCATATTAGCACTGAGGCAAATGGCAATTTTTTCCAAAGAAAAAGATGTACAGAAAAGGAGACATATGTTGAGTGCTTCACCTAGTGATGTATGCTGATATTAATCTAGAAGGGTTAACAACTATAACTGGTGATTTAACAAATCCGACTGATCTCTGAACTTTATGCAGTAAAATGCAGAATTTCTCATATTATTTAAATGTGTCTTGGTAATGGTAGCATCCACAATACGAAGATTGTTGCCAGACGCAGACCCTTTTCATAAGCCATGGATTGTAATATGCAGTAGCACCCCACAACACATGTTGAGGTTTTAACAGTTCTAAACAAAGCAGCACTAACTCAGCACTGCTGTCATTAGAATGGCCTTCATTTCCCACAAGTCTACCTCAAGCCATCTGTCTGCACATTAAATTGATGGGCCATGCATTTGCTCATATAACCCACAACTTCCCTATTCCATCAACTGCTGTCCATCACTGCTTCTTGATGGTAGCTGCTCTCCCACCTCTGTACCTCTGAAATACTCCTTTGCTGGACACATCTGCCTACACACCTACATAAATCAATAAATAATCGATCAGAATAGTTAAATGTATATATATGAAAAAAACCCAGTTGCCTTTAGCCCATATAGAAGAGTTTTAGTAATAAGAATTTCAATGGTTAATAGTTTTCAATAAAAATAACAGATAATTATATAGTTAACTATTTTGTAATCTCATTCGATTATTTGGATTAAAAAATGCATATCTGTACTTATACTAGTACCTGGCATAAAGCTCACAAATGCTGTTTGTTCTAGGGAGTACCCCAGCGAATTTGTACCTCCGTTGTAGTCAGAAACTTTACAATATTATAATATAAATAAAGGAGTGCATGGTGGTACCACTGTAACTGTGGTCCCACTCCTGGTATTTCTTTTGCAAGTATTTAATGACTGACTACACATCAGGCAATTATGTATAATGTATGTTTAGCAAATACTAACTACTCTTTTCAGTATCTTGTCAGAGACCACTGTTGTCGGTCTTATTTTTGTAACCAATTTGCTTAACCTTACATTTGTGGTTTTCTGCACCCAGTCTATTTGCATAACCCTTGTTTTGCTCACAGTGGTTTGAATTATTTTGCATTTTGTGCCCCAGGCAGTTTCCACATACTTTTCCTTCAGTGAACTACTCTGTCACACTAATAAATATATTTTTCAAAAGTGCCTTTCCTGGCTGTTGATAATTTTTGAATAAATCTATATGTATTTTCTCAATGTGTATCATACTTTCACACATATATCAAAAGGTTGACACGGATATTTTACAAATTAGGCTTTCCTTATATCTCCCTCAAACTGTCTGTAGTCGCTAATTGGGTGAGGAGTGATGGAGGATGACCTCCACATTTGAGGAGCACTTGTATGTTTAAGAGTTTTAACCAGACAGAAAGTTAATGCCAAGTGAGCTTGAAGAGTTATTAAAAGCAAATAAATCAAGTTAAATGTTGCTTAGATTGTTCTTCTGACATCACCTGTTTGAATATGTATTTGCTGGCAAAGACAAACAACCATCAATAGTTTCAGTGAAGTTTGTCAGGAATTCTAGAATGTTATTGTCTTTCTTTCTTTCTTGGATTTTCACAAAGTACTTGTAACTGTGTTGATATGCAAGATTCATGGGTGTATCCTGAAAATGATAATTTGAAGAACCAGTAGTTTCTGCACCATCCCAAAATATCAAGGCTAGCCCTCTTCCAAATATCGAAAGTAAGAATTGAACCATCAAACCACAGAGCATGCAATGCATATAAACACGGGGATCACTGAAGTTACGATGCCTGATGCCCTGTCAGAAAAGGCACTGCAGTTAGTCAGTTATGCATACCATCAGATTGAAAACACCATGGTAGTCCATCATTAGTGGAATGTGTACTGAAATGCAATAGCAAGATAGTTTGAGAACATGTTTTTGTATGCAAGGCTCTCTACAAATAATGCAAGAGGATTTTTTTCAAATAGCAATGAAGGTGGCGATAATATTATCAAGAGATAACCACATTTTTATAAAGTCTTATCCGGTTTATATACCCTGACAAGAAACAGCTGTACTTTAAAAGTTCCTATGTCAAACTACCTGCTCTCAAGCCCTCAAAAATTAACAGCAGAATTTTATACTTGCCTGCTAATACGGTTAGAAGTTGCTGTCCGTTTTAAAGGCAACGGCGAATCCCTCTTCTTCAGCGAGAATGACAAGTCCCTATTCTTCAGCTCTTCTTCGATGCAAACACACAAGTCCTATTTTGGCGTGAAAAACTAAACGGAAACGGTGCTTTGGAGCATGCGCACACCAGAGTTGAGGTTAAAAGTCACAAGCACCAAAAAATTTTTTTTAAAAATGTTGAATTTGTTCTTAAAGGGTCACGGACCACATGGAAGACCTCTGAGGACCGCATGCGGCCCGCGGGTTGGACACATCTGCTCTAGAATATTACGCATGAAAGGACCCAATTCCAGCTATTAAAGAAAGTTGAGGTCACTCATTCAGTGGTTCTGTAAATTGCTGCAACAATATTTTATAGATGTACAGACAATGCAAAAACTGGAAATGTTAATACTGAGTAATTCAGAGAGTCAGCTGACAGTCTATACGTAGGGCAGTTGTAGTATTTGCACTCCCTGACAGAATAACAGGGTTACTTAGGAAGATGTATATTTAGGGTTGGAGGCAAGAATTTAGCTAGAAGCTTTCCTCTCTAATAAGCTATATTTGAGAAGAGAAATCAAGCATGGGTGTCCTCTTTCCCCTTTGTATTTGCTTCATATTTAGAGTCATCGACAAAGAATATAACAGACTCACAAATTAAAGGATACAAATGGTATTGCAATCAGAAAAGCTAGCTTTATTTGCATATATTATTTTGTACTTAAATCCAGAAAAGGATATTTTTATGTTGTGGAACAGTCGGAGACAGCTTCAAGTTTTTTCAGGCTATAAAATAAATGAAGATAAAACAAAAAATAAAGTGGTATACTACCCATATTTATGGGGACATGAGATGACAAATTTAGGTCAATGGATTAAGATAGATCCTATTATGACAGCTAAAGATATGTGGGAACAGACTAAACAAAAGACAATACAAAACCTGAAAAAGATGTAAGCTTTTAATTACAGCTATGGATGGTAAGATACAAGCAATGAAAATGTTTCTAGTTCCTTTTTAGTCTTATATACACGTCAGTCATATTTTCTATCAGCCAGAGAAGTAGCTGTGGACCATAATTAATAAACAGTTGAAGGAATGTCTTTGGGAGGGGAAGAAAGCGTTACATGAAATAAGCTGATTCTCCAGGATACTTTAGAGCTACACAGTGAAGATTCATACTGAGCTAGTTGCTCAACATAATGCCTCCGAAATTATCCAAGTACAATTAACACTGGGCAAGACTGCAATTCAGGTTGTAGCATGTTACAGATCCCCCGTCATGTCCCAGGACGCCCACTCCATGCTTCTCGATATAATAGATAATATTAAGATACACCCCAATACCCTAATTTTGGGAGATTTCAACTACCCCTCCATCAACTGGGAAAACTACTCATGTACTAACTCATTTGCCCAACGTTTTCTGGACTTCATCAATTCCAACGCCCTGGACTAGCTTGTCCATACTCCTACCAGGAATAGCAACATCCTTGACCTGGTCAGTACCAATATGGATAAGAAATGCTCCACACCAGAGGTCAACTCCTCGCTGGTCAGGTCTGACCACAAGCTAATCACCCTAGACATCCCCCTCCCAATTAAGGAAACCACAGTAGAACACTTCTCCAAAGCCAACTTCATGCTTCTTAAGTCAGAAGTGGCAAACTTCATTACACCCACACGAATGGAAAATAGTGGCATGACTGGTGAATCATATACAAATGCACTGTATAAGCACACACACGAGTGAATGGATCGTGCCATCCGCAACAGAACCAAGATGCTATCCTCCTGAAAAAGGAAGCCAATCTGGTGGTCCCCTGCTATAAACAAGTTCTACAACAGAAGGAAGAAACTGTTGCAGAAAAGAGTAAAATCCCATGACTGCAGGAACTCCCTGGTCAGTCTCAGCAAGAAGTGGAGATCCCTCAAAATCCTCCAAAGCTAATTACGAAAATAAAATCACCTTGGATTCTAAACACAACCACAAAGCCTTCTACAGCTATGTCAAGAATCTCAATGGCAACACTCAGATCTGCTCTGAACTACAGCACAATGGCACTACATTTACCTTACCAAACCAACTAATACTGCTAACATCCTGGCAGACAGGTTCAGTGCTAACTTCACCCCCCATCACCCCCCAAAGGGTCCATCCCCATACCGGATGATTGCAAAGCCCCTGAAATCACGGCCACACAGGTGAACACCGCACTCTCCAAAGCCAAGAACACAGCATCTATGGGACCGGACAACATCCCAGGCTGCGTTCTGCACAAACTACAGAACGAACTGGCACCCCACCTACATACCATGTTCAACCATAGCCTCACTTCAGGCTTTGTGCCTAAGGAGTGGCACACAGCGACAGTTATCCCACTCCACAAAGAGGGTGCCACTACAGACTGGGAACTACCGCCCCATTAGCCTGATGGGCCTGGTCTGCAAGGCCATTGGATGCATCATCCTAGAGCTTATAAACAAAGACATAGGTAACCTCTAAACTCTGGACCCCACTCAATTTGGGATTGTAAAGGGTAGATCATGCCTCTTAAACCTGACTGATTTCTTCGAAGCAGTCACTAAAGCCGTTGACTAGGGTACTTGACCTCGCCAAAGCTTTCAACACCATCCCCAACTTTGGTATTATAGATAAACTCACTGGACTAGGCATAAATCCCTATGTCACAAGATGGGTGGCCAACTGGCTCACTGACAAAACCCACACAGTGAAAGTAGCCGACTCCAAATCCAACTTCAGACCAGTGACGAGCAGAGTACCACAGGGTTCGGTCCTGGGTCCTCTCCTGTTTGGTATCTACTTCTCGGAAGTCCAGGCTAATACAGCTGGTCTCTGGCTAATGAAATTCGCAGATGACTGCAAACTAGGAGCCGTAATCAATTCACCTAAGGATGTGGACATTCTACAAAGAGGCGTCACTGAGACTGATGCTTGGTGTCAAAGCCATGGCCTAAAGCTCATTGCCAAAAAGTGCATTGTCATCCTGTTTGGGAAAAATACTGTACCCATGAACTACCACATAGGCAGTAGCCTACCAAACACCGAAAGTGTGGTAAGAGACCTTGGGACAAAGATGGATAGTAGTCCCTCCTTTGATAATCACGCCGCCACAGTAGTCAGGAAATCCTTCTACGTGGTACACCTCATCACAAAGGGGTTTCTCCTCCAGAAAAAGAAAGGTCATCGTTCCTCTCTACTCATCCCTTATTAGACCCATCATAGAGTACAACGCCCCGTTTGGCATGTATCTCGCAAGACATCTGCAACAGCTAGAAAGGCCACAGAAATACCTCACTAAAAGGATTACCAGCATCAAACAGATGCCATACGCCGACCGTCTCAAAAAACTCCAGCTCTATTCCATCACATATCGCCTATGCTGAGGCGACCTCTGCCTAACATACAAAGCCATGTCTAATCCAGATCTGATGGACATGCTACACTTAAAAAAATCCCAATCTTTCCGAGCCACACGTTCCAGGGACCTAAACCTTGTCACCACAATAAACAGAACATGCTAGAGGGATAGATTCCTGTCTCAGACACTTCCCCTGCTCTGGAATAGGCTGCCCATTCATGTCAAGCAAAGCTCCTCTAAGAGAAATCTTGACAATTGGATGGGTAATAGGAAATTCACCCTGGGAATCACTGCTGTGGCTCTGCTCGATAGGGGCACAGGAAAATAATTTTCTTGGGTGGCGAAAGCCAGGGAACTAGTCTGTCGAGGCTTGTATAGGCCCTAGGGCCGATAGCCTAGTACTTACAAATGAACCTATATACATAACACAAACAGAGCCTATACACATAACACAAAACAGAAGATTATGAATCAAAGTGGAAAGGAATGATGATGAAATGGGGGTGGTTTGATAAGTAAGGAGAGTGGAAGATTTTGTATGCCGGTCCTTTTGGATTACTTAATTTGAATGGATACTTTACAGCAATGTAGTTAAGGTCAACATACATAACAAAAACAGAATGTTATAGATTAAAGTGGAAAAGTGTAAAGAAGTGATGATGAAATGGGTTTTGGGGGGGTTGAGAAGTAAGGAGAAAGTATGATTTTGCATGTTGGTCCTTTTTTTCCCTATTACCTCTTTCTTCCCTATCACACCTCCAACATTTGCTGTCAACCCGAGGAAAAATTCTTTGGAGTCTACTTGGGGTATAAAACTACCTATATAAACACTTCCAAGCAAAGATCCTAAATCTTCTAGATTTTGCTGCATATTTGGGAGACATACATATATCCCCCATTGCTTCTTTGTAAATTTCATATCCAATTTCTCTTTGCAATCCTTTCTAACCTCCTCCGAATTATTCTTATAGTTATCATGCAATATTCTTATGCTCTAATTATTCCTTTTTAACAGCAGCTTCTATTTGAGATTCTGTTAAAAACTCTACCAGTGCTAAACTTTTGCTTAAGATCCACCAATTTCTTTCTCTTTGCCTGTACTCACATATCAACCTTGATAGGGAAGGCAATCTCTAGCTTGCAGTCCAAATAAATTCTTGGCCTATTCCCATTCTATTACCTTTCCCTCTCTAATGATTTGCCCCAATACCTTGGTTCTTTTACCAGTTTTCTCTAATAAATTCCAGCCCCTCTTGACTATTGTCTACATCCCGAATTGCAGTCATCCCTATCAGGAGAATCTCCATTCTCCATTCCCGTGTTGGCATAGTTCTTAGAATACTTTCTGCTACTTTATGAACACAATATTCTGTATGGTTACCGTTACTCTTCTTAAGGATCTGCATTCAAAATCCCAGACTCTCCTTGTTTGTCGAGTTTCCTCCTTGTTTCATCACCATCATCCCTTCCCACTTTGAATTATAGGTTTCTGCTTGTGCTAAGTATAGGAGCCTTAACTGTGTAGTTCTGAAATATCCCTTCAAACTGGATAATCCCAAACCACCTTGATCTACTGAAGAATCAGCTCATCCAACTTGACTCTTTCATCTTCCTCTCCCAGATAAAATCTTTCAGCTCTTTATTAACTGCTATCAACAACTTCTCCTCTGGTTGATAAAAATGTGTCTGACCTGTGTATAAAAGTAGAGGGACTAAAAACATTTTAACTGCTTGTAGCTTGCTGTCTGTATCCATATAGCAAAGCTTCCAGTTTCTCAGTTTTTGTATTATCTTTTGTTTAATCGCTTCCCACATATCCTTTGCTGCCACACCAGAATCATTTCAATCCATACTCCTAAGTACTTCATTTTACCATGACCCTATAAATATGGATATTGCTGAACCAATTCATGTGTGGTTACATAATTTACACCTATTGCCTTTGTTTTAGCTTCATTAATTTTGTATCTTGAAACTGCCTCAAAATGTTCCACAACACTGAAATGTCCTTTTCTGGTTTTATCGGGTATAAAATGATATCATTTGCAAATAGAGCCAGCTTTTCTTGACTATCATACCAGTTATATCCTTGAATTTTTGAAGTCCCTTAATTTATTTGCTGGGGTGAATTTTCTATTTCCCATTCACTCATCAAGATTGCTCTTGAAGAAGGCCAGTGAGGTGCTCTTCTTGACATGTATAGGAAGTCTATTCCATAGCATGGGCAGTTAATGGGTTATGAACCTGTCCCTCCAGCATGTTCTGTTTATTGTGGTAATGAAGTTGAGGTCTCTAGAGCATGTGGTGTGGAGGGATTGGGATTTCTTTAGATGTAGCATTTCTAACAGAGCTGGGTCAGACATGGCTTTGTAAATCCAGCAGAGATCGCCTCTTAACAGGTGATATGAGAGAATAGCTGGAGTTTTACCCTGTGTTTTTGTTTAGTTATTATTGGTGCATGATCTGAAATAGTTATTGGATGCATATCAAATTGTTCAATTAAATGCAAATGTTCCTGTGAAATGCAAGTTCAGTCTAGCCTAGCCCAATTTCTGTATCTTGGGGAATAATACCTAAATTCACTCTGAACGCTTACTACTGAAGTTACATCTTCCATACCAAATATTTTCATAAATTTCTTCACAAATCTACCCTCCTTTGTTGTATCTTCCCTTCTGGGCTCCCAGACACATCTTCACAAGTGCAAATCAAATTCCTGTCCCCATCTATAAGTAATACTCCTTGCTGAAAGCTGATTATTTCTCCCAGAAGTTTCTTAAGCTCCATTATAGCAGTTTTAGGTGGAATGTAAATACATGCCAGTGTAATCCTCCTTGCTTGCCAGTAGCCCCTTAGTACTACAGCTCTACCATTTTTTTATCCTCTTCTATCACTATTGGAGCTCCTCTTGCAATTAATATAAGTACTCCCCTTTTCCTTTTTTCCAGGTATTCTGCTGAATAACCACCCTGAAAACCTTTCTTTATCAAATTCACATGTTCAGTTCTTTCAATATGTGTCTCCTGTATGCACTCTAGATTGTTAATATAGTTCACCACTCTTACTTTTTTGTATATGTGAGACCATTAACATTTAAAGATAATACAGAAAGCATCATTATGTTAAAAAGTTATTATTCCCACTTTTTATGTGGAACAGCTTTTTGGTTAAGTATCTAGTTCTAGCTTTTGTGTTACATGCATACATTAATGTTTATCAGGTTAATCTTTTATGCAGCTGTTTCATGACATATCCATTTAAGCCTACGTCACGTTATAAAACTTTTTGTTTTATTGAAAGCCCTCAAGCAAAAAAACAAATACACCCCTAAAACCTATTAACTTGAAACTAACACATAAAACTACGCATAACTCTTCAAATATTGAAGTATTTTGCATGTAGGTCCTTAAGGAGAATAACAGCAAACATATACATTATTCTATTCATAAAGCTGCAAAAAAGTTTTCAATAAATTAAGTCAACACTGAAATGGAGAAAGGAGATTTTACAAAAAGGAACAACTGCAACCAGGGATAAAGTAAAGAGGTGAAAAGGGGCAGGAAATTACTGTAGAAAATTAGCAAAGGAACCAAGGTTATGATAGCAAATAAATGGAGAAGGAAAGGTAAAAAGAGTAGAAGGAAGTCAAAAAGAAATTTGGACTTCAGGTTAGAGACTGCCTTCCCTAACAGAGTATAGGCAAGAAGAATGTTAAAGGAAAGTGCTAAGTGAAAGACCAGTTCTGGTGGAGTTTTTGATTGAGTCTAGAACAGACATTGCAGTTAAAAAAGGGATAATGTACAGTATACTGTATGATAAGTATAAGAATTAATCAGAGGAGGTTAGAAAAGTTTGGGAAGAGAGAGAGAGAGAAAATGGAAAGGCAATATATGAACAATGGGAGATCATCTGTATGGCTCCAAAATATGCAAAGGACAACACTAGATTTATAATTTTGGCTTGAAGTATTTGTGTAAATATTTTTTATACCCCAAGCAGACTGCAGAGGAACTTTCCTCAGGCAGATAGCATATGTTGGGGGGGGGGGATACAGACAGAAACAAGTAATAAGGAATTTTTGTGGGGGGAAAGTAATGAGTTGGCAGATTTAAAAAATTCATAACAGATCACTTTGTCAGAAATGTTGGGGGAGTAAATGGCTGTAACTAAAGAAATTATTATGCGCAGGGACCTAGGGTCTGAATTGTCAAGGCACAGTAAGGCCTTACTAAGGTTATTGCTATTGTATGCCAAAAAAGCAATTACTAGAAAATGGGAAATCAAAATCAAACCCAACTGCAAATGAAGTACTGTATACTGAAAAGAAAGAAATGGAGACAGGAACTTTAGAAAGAGAAGAAGCAAACTACATAGAAATAAATGGAATCTGTGGGAATAATACACAAAAACTAATGTTCAGAAGGAGAAGTGAAATTTAAGAGAAGGCAAGAATTGAGCAATTTATGTATCATTGGAGTGAATGACTATTGTTAAAAAGAAATTACGTGTTTCAAGCATGAAAATGAAAAAAAAATCTTTGCTATGGTTTGTTATTGTCTACAACAAAAGAATTTAACAGCAATGTTTATAAACAAAATACTGAACAATTCAGGGAGTACTGAAAAGTATTCAAGAAATGGGAAATTTTTTTCTCTGTTACAGAATTAAAACATCAAAGGCAGTACGAAGAATTATGGGAAGCAGAGAACAATAGTGGCTCAGACAGTAACAGACATAGATGCACTTAAATTAGCTTCTTATTCATGACTGAGCTTTAAAAAATTTGAGATTAACAGTTACTATAATACACTTTGTGACATTGATATGGCATTTAGAGATGCTTGGTGCCAGAGCCATGGGTTCAAGCTCACTGCCAAGAAATGTATAGTTATCCCCTTTGGGAAAAAAACATGCACCCGTGAATTGCCACATAGGTGGCAGTACACTAAACACCGAAAGTGTGATAAGAGACTTAGGGACACAGGTGGACAGTGGTCTCACCTTCAATAACAACATTGCCACAACAGTCAGGAAATCCTTCTATGTGGCACACCTCATCACTAAGGGCTTTTCATCCAGGAAAAAGGAGGTCATTGTTCTACTGTACTCATCCCTCATTAGACCCATTATAGAATACAACGCCCCATTTGGTATGTACCTCTCAAGACATCTGAAACAACTGGAAAGGCCACAGAAATATCTCACTAAAAGAACCACAGGCCTAAAGCAGATGCCCTATGCTGACCGCCTTAAAAAACTCCAGCTATACTCTGTCGCATATCGTCTACTCCAAGGCGATCTCTACTTAACATACAAGGCCATGTCAAACCCAGAGCTGTTGGACATGCTACACTTAAAGAAATCCCAATCCCTCAGAGCCACACGCTTCAGGGATCTAAACCTTGTCATCACAATAAACAAAACATGCTGGAGGGATAGGTTCCTGACCCAGAGACTCCCCAGACTCTGGAATAGACTGCCCATACATGTCAAGCTGAGCACCTCTTTGGCCCTCTTCAAAAGGAACCTTGATGACTGGATGGGAGAAAGGAAATTCACCCCAGAGATCACGTCAGTCACCCTGCTAGACAGGGGTCCAGGGAAGTAAATAGTGTGGGAAGAAATAGCCAGGGAATTGTTATGGCTAGGCTTGTATAGGCCCTAGGGCTGATAGCCTAGTACCAACCTATGAACTACCAAAACCTGTCTGAATACCAAGTGTAAACCTACTCTTGCAGCCATAATTCCCATAGGGTTTCAGTTATGCAGTGCTATAAGCTTGGTAGTAGAGTTAACATCTTTTATCTTACCACCACTGAAATGAAGATGGTTTCAACTGTGCTACCATTTCCTCTGAATATGTCACTGCAGCAGGAGCGAATTGTCTATACTTTTTTTCTACTGTCCACCAGGCAGTGGAAGTCTAGTAAAAAAAGAGGTATGGACACCACGAATGAAGCACCACACTGTAGAACAACCCAAACCTCTCACCACAAGTTCCAGGCCAGATGAATTCACTCAATTTAGTACACAAACTGATTTATTAAAATAAAAAATAACTTCTGCAGTAAAAGTTAACAGCAAAACTTCAAACTCTTATACCATTAATAGCAAGTAACACTTCTCTGGCACCTCGGCTTTCAAAAAAAGCCTTTTCAGAGTACAACTTTCTGCTGGTAAGCATACACTTAAATGCATGCATTTGATCAATTAAATAATCATCCAATTAAGAATTCACTAAAAAAGCCAACTAAAAAGGTTAACTTTTAATATTCTTTTTAACCTTGTAACATTAAATGCTTCCAAGAGAATTCCTCATTCAAACCTCTTGGAAACATTGTATCATATTTTAAAATAAATTAAATGTTCCTTATTTTTTTAATCAGTACTAAACCTAGTATTTACTTGTTCCAAAACAGTTGCCTGTAACCCCTGTGGGTCTCCATTATGGCGTTCCTTAAAGTGCATAGCTACAGGACTCTGAAATCTGCTTCTTGATGTTCCTTATTTGCTCTTTTAATCTTGCAACAAAACTTATCTTGCTCTCTCCAATATGAAATAATCCACAAGGACATTTTAAACTATACATACTATTTTCACTGTTGCAAGTGAAGCTGCCTCTTCTATCAATTTTTTTTTTCCATTAATGCTTTCAAAACTATTTGTTTGCATACTGTGCAATTGTCACATGGAAAAGTTCCATATCTCACATTATTTTCTATATTTTTTGGTCTCTCAAATTTTCCATATACTAACATGTCCTTAAGACTCCTGCCTCTTTTGTATGAAAAACAAAGTTTAACATGTTTAGGCAGGATTTTTCTTTCTGTATATAAGATCAGTAATACCCAACTATTTTCTCTAAAATGTTAGGAAAAATTAGTATACTTAGACACAAAATATAACTCACTTTCTTTTTCCTCTACATTCTTTTTCTGCATTATTATGTTCTGTACTTTATTCACTTTTTTGTTGATTACTTTATTATACCCCAAACATACTTTCTCTGGCTTATAGCCCCTTTCTATAAACATATTAGCTGTATTTTGAACTTCCTTCTCACATTCCTTCCTGTCACTGCACAAACGTTTAACCCTGACAATTTGCCCATAAGGAATGTAAGAAACAGTGAGTGTGTGTGTGTGTGTGTGTGGGGGTGACAACTAGTTCCATGCAACATAAAGCTTGGCTGTCCTGTTTTTCTAAATATTTTAGTTTTAAGTGTACCATCTTCTTGCCCTTCTATTGTAATATCCAGATAATTTACTGTTCACTTGTGGTGAGAGGTATAGATATCAGCCTTGCACTGCCTGGTGGACAATAGAAAAAGACCTATGGACAGTTTGCTCCAGCTGAAGTGACATATTTATTTTTCTACTACCACCAGGCAGGGCAAGACTGTTCCTTCAGGAGTTTACTGATTTTTGTCTCCTTTATGTTGGGTTATCCAGATGCTTAATTCTAAGCAACTTCAGCATTTGAGTAGACTACGAATCACCTACTGTTTTAAAAGAATTCTTGTGTAACTACCTATCTGCATACTGGGAAAGCCCATTGTAAGCAACTGTCCCCTTTCAAGGGTAACCCAGGAGTACTGTCAAGTTCTATGACTTACTCACAGTGACACAGTACGCAAATAAGGTAGAAAGAATAAAACCCTGTACCCTGGGCAGAAGAAATGGCTCACTAACAGCTCAGAGTTTTAGTGATCTGCAATAATTGCCAGAGTTATATAAATACTGAGGGAAGATGGGTTTGTTCATGTAGTGGTTTCCTGTCATATGTTGGACTTGGTGTTCCAGCTTAGTACTGCATTCAGTAATGTAACAGTGCAGCCCATCATCTGATCACAGCCTAATTCCTTTTCTGGTGGTGTCCCTATAGCAGGATCTAACGGTTGCATAGGAATAATAGCAATGACACATCAATTTCATTGATTTCACATTTCAACTTTTGCAGGATGTCAGTACCATGGATCTTGATGAGGCTGTTGAGGTCTACAATACAGCCTTCACAGGTTTTGTGGACTGCCAGGGCTCATGATGTGCATATTCTATCCATTTTGTGCCATGCTAGCCATGACAATATCTTGATCTCCATGCTTTAAGCAAGAGAAGTTGAAGGTTAGATTACAGATAGCACTGTACCTACCTGTTTGTGGAAAAGCTTCTGCTGGAAGAGCATTACTCCATCTATCAAGCCAAAGTTACACAGAGGAAATCACTTTTTTGTTCTGGGAATCCTCAGCAGAGGCAGATCGACCAGTAGTACTCTTGTGAGGTAGTGTATACACATAGCAACCCCTGCCTACCACATCGCAGAGTTTTTCATCAGGTGAATATGAACTCACTGCTTGGTATTTCACTGCTAAACATGCCTCTATTAGGTCCAGTGTTGGACCTGATGTGCTCATAGGGCCTCTCAGTAGTCCAGTTGAGCATCTTCAGTTTTGTTACTGGCTTCGTTTTAATATTCCCAGTTACAACAAGTTTACCATTTTTGTTTCCAGAATGCATTTAACTTCCTGTGGACTAGACCCCTGTCCAACCAAGCTTGAACATCCTACTAGAAGTTACTGAACCTCATCCTTTAACACATTACTAAGCTCTCTCTTACCATTGGAGTTATTTTTTTATTACAGGATGCTTGGGTTACTCCCATTTGTAGTCTGACTCAGATGCTGATGTGCATGATAAGTAAACACCAATCTCAAACCTTCTATTTGGCTCCTGAAAAGGCTGTACATGAGCAACTGGATTCATAATGAACACATTCCTGTATTCTGATCCAGACACAGCAGAAAGACTGTTCTTGTTAGGGTGCTCAACAATCTCCTTGTGCCTAGAAATCATTGTTACTGCTATACCATCTTGTTCAACTTAGACATGTCTTCTGAATCTGACAAGGAGGGTTCATTTGATTCTTTTGGATTGGTTGAATTGTTCCTGCAGTATCACAGGTGTAGTATGGCAATGGTTTGCCTCCTATCTTTCTAACTATATCCAAGAGGGATGTGTCTGCAGTCAATACTTTCTCTCTGACATTTGGAGTACAGACAGATTCAATTCTGCATCTGGTACTGTTCATTGAGCATATGTTGCTAACCTGGCAATATCAACTGAAGGAGAGGGTTAAACTATCATGGCTATACTGACAAACATGCAGCTGCACCTTACCTTTCTTCAAAATTGTATGTCTACCCTGAACAAACCTGCCTCGGTCTTGGAAGCATCCACAGTTTGAAAATTGATAATTTTATGAAATGCCTCCAAAATGGTTGCCATGGTCATTCATGTCACCATCTGTAAATCACCTGTTCTAATCTTGTCTGCCAATATTTCTCACATAATGACAAACTGGAATTTGTGTTGAGGGTGCAGAATGTAGGAATGACAATTGAATATCATCTTACCCTTAAGGGGCAGGTGTTTGCAGTTGTCAAGTCCTCATGTCATCTGAGGAATATCTCCCTAATTAAGTACCTTATTACCCCAAAAGATTTACCTTTTTAGTGCATGTTTTGCCATTTTCATGTCTGGATTACGGTAATACTCTGTACCTGCTGCTGGATTTTCATGCTGACCATCTGGACATGATACAAATCTCTACAGGCTGACTACTTATTGGGGTCTATATTAGATCATCGCAGTTTCAAAACTTCGAATGTTCTAATATCGAACCTTATTCAGTGAAAGCTGAAAATATCGAAGCAACAGAAAACCGAATTATTTCTTACGGAAATAATTTGGTTGTCTATTTCTGTTGCTTCAGTATTTTCAGCGTGTGGTGGAAAGTTACGGGTTGGGTTCAGGTAAGTGTGCAATTGAGTGTGGCTTAGGTTAGTTAGAGTTAAGGTGCAGGTTAGGTATGTGTGCAATTGTGTGGACGTGATGGGTTAGGGTGGGTTAGGTGAGTTAGGGTTAGGGCGCGGGTTAGGTATGTGTGCGATTGTGTGGACATGAGGGTTAGGTGAGTTAGGGTTAGGGCACGGGTCAGGTAAGTGTGTGATTGTGTGGATGTGAGGGTTAGGGCGGGGTAGGTGAGATAGGGTTAGGGTGAGGGTGAGGTGAGTGTGCGACAGTGACGGACCATAGGGTTAGGGTTAGGGTTCGGGTTAAGGTAAGTGGATAGTTAGTGGTGTGTGTATAGTTTAGTGTAGGGTTAGGTGTATGTGTGTGATTGCTGTTTGTTTGGTGTGCTTGTGTTGTGTGCATGTGTTTTGGAACAGCAAATTTTTTCCCTAGGAAAAAATTCGCTGTTCTGTATGTTTGATGTTTTCAGCTTTCGCTGAATAGGATTCGATATTAGAACATTCGAAGTTTTGAAATTTCAATGTTCTAATACAGACCCACTTACGGGAGCTGTCTGATAACACCATCATTATGTCTGCACTGTGGAGTTTGCACAGCTTGCCAGTTTGGTTGTGCATTGTTTATAAATTTCTTATACTGGTGTCTCTTACCCTAAACTTAGGTCCCCTTACATTAGGGAGTTTCTTAAATGAGATCAGTCTGCTTGTGCATTGTGATCTTCCACCTTAGGCCTAGTGGAAGTTCAAAGGCTTTGGCTAGACTCCTCTGGTGAGGTCTCCTTTGCTTTCCAGGGGCACCGTCTCTAAAGCCTCCGATCAAGATGGCTTAAGACAACCTGGTTCTCAATGGTTTTGAGAGATCCTTACAGTCATACCTTTTTGAACTTTGCTTTGGGGATTAGTTGCCCCCATCATACATTTCACATTGTCATAACATTTTACATTTGTTTACTTTACAGATATTAATTATGTTCTTATTTGTTGTTTTATCAGGCCTCTAATTTTATTTTGTAATACTCCTTAGCTGATATGCACTGAAATATGAATCTGAAATCTGAATACTAGTATAATCATAGAATTTTGATGGTTAAATTATAGTACTAACCAAGCTCTAAAGTTACGCACACAAAATATTTACAATGGGACAAGAAAGAAATCAGCAGAAATAAATAAATGTTGGCATGAAAACCTTAACTATATGAAGTGACTACAGTTACTAAAATATTAAGTTACTACACAAGATGAAGCATACTCTGTTTAAAAAACAAAATATGCATTGTGTTTGGTTTACTATCATATTGTCAAGATGGACTAATTCGAACACACTTCGCAGAAGTCCAAATCTTGAACGCTGGCAATGTCGAACACCGATAATGCAGAAGTACAAATCTCATCCCCATCTCGACCCATGTTAGCGCTTGTCCCAAAATCTCATTCGATTTGTTATTCGACATTACCGGATTTTGACACTGTCAGTTTTCACAGTCATGGGTAGATGACACAACAATTCAACAGTCTGTCTCAAAAACATGACAGTAAACCACTGTGTTTCATGAGTCCATAATATGAAAGAATGTATGGAAAATAGATTTCTGAATGCACCTCAAACAATCTGTATGATATACTGTAAAAAAGCATTATGCTGTCAAAACAGTTAATTTTTTAATACATATTTCTTTATTTTAGAGTGAAAAAACAGAGACCAAAAAATACACTCATTGGTCTTTGTAGTAGCAAGAGTTCCAGTAAGAGAATATACACCTTTTATTATCATTAAAAAAATATCTACTCTAATTCATATATCAACATATTAATTGTCTTAATGCACATATCAGGTACCCTAATAATGAGAACTAACCAGCTACATCAATCTTTGAATCATATAACAGACAGCAGTTCACACTTTTCCAATATATTACATAAATGGTAGAATTAATGTAATTGTTAACATGCTCTATCAGCAGTCACTACAGCAAAGTATCTAATAAGGATTACTCATAGGTTTTTACTAGGCTAATGACCACAAGGGCCTTTTTTATGCCTAGCCATGTATCCCAAATCTCTGACAAGTTCTGATACCCTTGATAAGTGTAAGCAGGGGCCTGGGAGATGAACCATTTACAGGTTGCCTATGTCTGAGACATTGGTGCCAAACCAGGGATGAATTTCCGGTTCCCCATCCAACTGTCCAAGTTGCACTTGAACTGGTTTAGGGAGGAACTCTGCTTCATATGGATGGGGAGAGCCTGCTCCATAGACAGGGTAGTATCTGGTATATGTACCTGTCTCTCCAGCAGGTCCTATTTATATCACAGGCAAGGTTTAAGTCTTTAGAATGTATAATAATGGTGCTGTTTGTTTTGTGGATATGCAAGAGGTCCATCAGAGTAGGGTCTGACAATGCCCTGTATGCCAGGCATAGATCTCCCCTCAAAAGCCTGTAGGAGACAGAATACAGGGATAGGGCCTTGAGGTGGTTTGCATAGGACATTTTACTTACAGCCTGTATTCTTTTAGTGAGGAACCTCTGCGGACATTCTAATTGTTGGATATGCCTGGTTAGATACATACCAAAGGGGGCACTGTACTCAATGATAGGTCTGATGAATGCTGAATACAGTGGAACAATGACTTCCTTGGACTTAGATGCCATACCTTTGTTTATAAGTTGCACAACATAGAATGATTTCCTCACTACTGTAGTCACGTGATATATCTGTGTGTATCCCTAAGTCCCCAACAACTGGGTCAACTCTAAGGGGTGTGCTTTTACTATGAAAGTTAACAGGGATGGATGACTTTCCAAAGGATACTATTATGCATTTCTTGGCATTTAGCTTTTGTCCATGCCTCTGACACCAGTTGTTTGTCTGTGTAAGTCCTTCCTGCAAAACATTTGTGTCAGTGTGGGATTCAATGACAGCTTCTAATTTGCAATCATCTGCAAATTTAGTCAGCCAGAGACCACTGACATTGGCCTTGACTTCTGAGAAGTAAATGCCAAAAAGGAGCGGTCCATGGACTGATCCCTGAGGGCCTCTACTTATCTCTGGCCTCTTTGTAGAGGTGGACTCCCCAATTCTAACTTCCTGGGTCCTATCTGAGCCAGTTGGCTACCCACCAGGTGACAACTGAGTTTGTACCTAACCTCTTGAGTTCGTCAACAATGCCCGAGTGGGGTATTGGGTCAAATCCCTTGCCAGGTCAAGGTAGGCAGTGTGAACCATTTTTACCCTCATCTTCAACCTCAAAGAAGTCCACCAAGTTGAGTAGGCATGATTTGTGGGACTTTTGTCTTTTTATTGACAGATGACTCACTTACACTACTACTCTTTAATGCTTACAGTAAAAGGATAACAACTGTTCGCACCATAGCCATTCCAGTGGTATAGAGAAATAAAGCCTTAAGAATGGCCCAGCCGGATCTGGGCTCAATTAGCAGCTCACTTGATTGATGGAGTGGTAGAGAGGGATGGGCATGCCTGTCTTGGGCAGGAGGGTGCTAATAGATTATGCTCCTTAAGGGGAGACATGGTTCAAAGAGGGGAGCTGTCCTCAGATGCAACCAGTGAGTGTGGGGGACAGGGAAAGTGTGTAGGGCAACAGAAGCATAAATGGCCGTGCCCTGAGGATGCCCTTAAGATACATGACTGTCTCTAGCAACACTGGAGTAAGTCCAGGTGGTAGGAGGATGGCTGGTAGACCCGGCAAGGAGGTGGGGCACTGAGGGCCAGGCTGTTACAAATAAGGTCCAAGGGGACCAATAAATAAATGTTCATACCTTCATGCCCACTGTAGCACCTAGACACAAAGCTATCAACAGTTAAAAACCCTAAGATTGCTGCAACACACACAAAACTTATCAATGTTTCAGTCCCTAGTCATGTACGTTGCATCTAATACCTATGTGACTCTGACAAATATATAAAACTGGCAGACTAGTAATGGGCATAGTTATGCACTGTACCTGCTGAACAAGCTGCAGTTAGAACAAATGCCTGGCTACTGTGGATAATTAATGACAATAGTACAGGGGCCACATGATGCAAAAAACTACTTCTGCCTTGTGTGACAAACGGCAGTGAAAGTACATTCAGTTTGTGCAGTCACCCTGCCTCACAACCAGGCAAACATGTCTAAGACAGACAACTGCTTTCTCCACATGCTCACCAGTGACCACATATAACGTTCACACATGTGACAGCAAAACTGCAAAGTTGACACTCAGTTACATTGCAGAGTACTTCAGATTGAGATGATCTCCAGCCAATACTAAATGCAAGTGGGCCACTAATCCGTATATATACATATAACTGCAACCATCAAGGGCAAAATCACAACAGACATTCTGTCCTGCATTACCAGCAGTGGAAGGGGGCAACACTGGATGCATCTGAAAAAAAAAAAACAGCTGCAGCTAGTTCAATATGTGCCTGGCCCACACACTGGCCAGTGACAGCAACCAGTGTACATTTGGGTACAAATAGCACTTCAAAACTATTGCCCCTTCACACACACACACACACACACACACACACACACACATGTACACATCAACAAACAGCCTTTACTGCCTGTGTGACTGTGAGCAAGTCACTTAACCAGACACCACTCCCGAGTCTGAAAAAAGGTCCATGGAGATCAATACTCTAACCTGGAAAACAAATATAAATAAAATAAACACTAGGCAGGGCACAGCATTTCAAATTCTGACAACATATATAAAAACACTTGCTCACATCACTTTGAAATATTTTGTTTATTCCCCCTAAAATCTCTAATGTTGTTACACTCTAAAATGCTTCAATTAATGCATCTTCCATGCCACATAAATTGCACATTCCGTTATCCTTTTTCTACTTCTCATCTACCTTGTCAGATATCCATATGTGCAATGATATTAGAAGAAAGTGCTTCCAGTGAAGTATTTTTTTTTATAATCTGCCTTGCTTAAATTTTCTTGCAACATTTCCAGCTCTGCATTGCATAACATAATACCATTATGTTTCTTTAGCATTGCTTTTTACTTGTCATAGCCGGTTTCACTATTTCCACATCCTCAACCTTCTAAAAGCCTCATTTAAAACCATATCCCTTTTCAGTCTTTTAGTTTTTCTTCTGTTATACTGACCCACATTTTTATACCTACTCCTTAAGATTTCCCTTATTCTATTAGCCTTTTTGGTGCATTAACTAAACTGTATGTGAGATATGTAGTGATGTGTAATAAACAATTGTACTAATCAGACAGTGGTTCATAGGTAATTACTCAGCTAATGACCCTAGAAGGCTTTAAGCCTAGTCTTGTTTTTCCCATTTGTAAATGACAGGATCAGTTACCCAGGGGCAACTAGTTGAGTACAGGTGGTAGAGTATTTATTTACAAACTGCCTCAATTCAACAGCAGCATAAGTGTTTATCCAGATGTAAATTTCCGACTTCCCCATCCACTGGCCAAGGCTATGTTTGAATAGAGCAAGGTATGAACTCTGCTTCACATGAATGAGAAGCCTGTTCCACACTAGGGGTAGTGTCTGAACCACTTGCCTATCTATCCATGTTACAAACAATGTTTAGGTCCTTCAATCGGGTATTTCTAAGATTTTCAGACCTGCAGATGTAAACAAGTCCAATAGTACTGGATCAGATGATGCCTTGTTAAGCCATGCACAGATCACCTCTCAATCATCTGGAGGAGATTAATAATAAGGATTTGCGGAGATCTCCATATTCCATATAATTAATGCATTGTATTCCTTTTGTGAGGAACCACTGTCCACATTCCAGTTGTTGAGCACAGGAACGTACCAATGGGAGCAGTGTACTCCATGACTTGCCGGTTGAGGGCTGAGTACAGGACAATGACTTTCAAGGATCTGGATGCCACACAATTGCATATGTTGCACAATGTAGAATGATTTCCTTACAACAGTTGACACATGATGGTCAAAGGCCAAGTCACTGTCCACATATCTTCCCACTTCCAGAACCACTTGGTCTGCTCTTAGTGGTGAATTGTCTAGGTGGTAATTCCTCAGGGTGGCCAACTTTCCAAAGGATAGTATTAAAGATTTTTTGAATTCAGTTTTAGACAATGGCTCTAGCACCAATTAGTTTGTAATAACCCCTCTTGGAGGATACTGACATCCTTAAGGATTTCTATGATTGCACTGACATTGTGGTCATTCATAAACTTGGTCAAACAGAAACCTTTGACATTAGCTTTGACTTCCACAAAGTAGATGCCAAAAAGACGCAGCCACAGCACCGAGCCCTGAGGGACTCTACAAGTGACTAACATTTTCGTGGAGGTGAAGTCCCCTTTCCTGACTTCCTGTGTCTTATCTATGAGCCATTTGGCAGGATTTACTTCTAGTTTTGTGAGTTTGTCAGCAATGCCTGAAGGGGGAATAGCACTGAATGTTTTGGCTAGGTCAAGATATGGAGTAAGAACAATTTTGCCTTTGTCTTTCTCAAAAAAGTCCACTAATTGAGTAAGCATGATTTGCCTTTGGTGAAACCAAACTGTGTTAGTTACAGTGTCTGAAATGTTTTCTGTATTTTGGAGGATCAGGTCAAGGATGCTGGCATCCCTAGCGGACGTACAGACTAGCTGGTCCAGTGCATTTGTGTGATGCATCTCTGGACCTCTCTACTGGAAGTTGTGTATACTTCCATTTTATAGTGGGGCAGTTTGTCTCCCAACAACACAATGTTGTGTTCAGTGCTGAGTGACTCCAGTTTGTTTAGTTAACCATTATAGGTGGCCTGGATCATAGAAGGGGATATACACTGCTTGTAATAACATGGTATGGGACTTTTCTTATGGTGAGTTGGACAAAGAGAAGCTCAAGTGTGTCATACTGCTTGACCAGTCTTCAGGTGTGACTGTTTTTGCTGAACACTGACACTCCTCCACCTTCTGTCCTTTTCTGTGTAGCAGCTGGTCTAAATGTACAGAATGCATTATAGCCTTACGCTGCTGGGGTGCTAGCTAATACTTTAAACCATGTCTTGGTAACTTCACAGATGTCTGTGTTCTCCAGGATGAGGAGAGCTTGCAGGGCTGGAGTTTTTTGTTTAGACTCCTGGCATTGAGCAGCAATACCTTTAGACTATCCTGGGTAGGTCATACTATGTTGGAAGGTTTATAAGGTTGGCATTGCCTAAAAAAGGCACTATGAGTGTAGGCAAAGATTTAGCCAATATCTGAAGGCCTGAAGGGGACAGGTGAAGATCATCCCTTGAAGCAGCAAGGTATGTCAACCATATCCTCCCATGCTGACAAATATTGTACTCCGTTTGAATAACACCAACAATTAAGACAACTGTCAGTCAATTATCTTCTGCTCATATTGTGGCATCATGCTTTGAGAAGGCAGAATGCTATGATCAAGCCACCCTGGGACACACAGTCCGAGAGCTTCATAATCTCTCTCTTCATATAGTCCATAGACGTATATTTCCAGTTATTTACATCTGCATGTACAATAACAGAGTTGGACTGATACTTGCAATTCAATGACATGAGTGCGTGTTAACTGGCAGATCCTGGCTCCTGATAGGGGGCTGACCATGACCCACTCCGTGCTCAGCTTAGTGAGTTGAACAGCTGTATGTCTCATGAAGAAAGCTCCTATGACTAGAACATTTGTTTGTGAGGAAGTTTGCCTTATGGGCTTATGAGCTGAGACACCATGAGTTGAAGCTATGTGTGTCATGGTAGATGTTTTGGTAGAATGTTTGTGAAGCTGCAGAGGATCCCTATTGTTATAGCTCCATTTTGGTGGCCTCTGAGGTTGAGGTAGATTATGTCTCAGTAAATGTGAGTCAACTTGCTTGGTCTTTAGTGCAAGTGGTAGGTAGAATGCGGTGTTGCACGTTTCTGACAACCTTTTTGGTGATTGTAGTGGCTATATGATAAAGTACTTCCTCCAGGGATAATGTATAACTAGATCTCTCACACACTGTGTGATTACATAAGAATTAGCTAGTTGTCAGTAAACATGAAACAATTGCTACATTGTTTCCGGATGCCCATTTCTACCAAGCTGGCTGCAGAGACTGAAAGAAAGTGCTTACCCATGGTTTCAGAAGTTTACACAGTGGATTACAAGGGGAGTTAAACTAGGGAGATCTAGGAAGGTTTACTTAAGACCTACTTACTAGAAAATACAATGTTTAAAAGAAGAGTGTTAGTGCAATGCGCTGCACTGTGTAAATCACAAGTTAATATTGGCATTTATGGCAGATTTGCTTGGGTGCTATTTGAATATGAACTACAATCTTAGTGCAATCTTACAGAGCAGTGTTTCTCTGTCTGTGCAAACCAGGTGCTCATAGCACAACAATATAGTCAGGAAATATTTGAGGTTATTTTATAGAGAAATTTGGATTCTAAATGGATGTGCCTGTACATGCACTAACTTCTGCTGTGCAGTGAACAACATCATGTACAAACAGTGACTTTCTACTGGCAAAGGAGTCAAACCCTGCAGCCTTGCCACAGTAAACCTCAGCATTATAGATTCATGGGTATATACTAGGACAACGATCACCAGGGGCTTTATAAACCTAGTCATGCGACCCAGCCCAATTGTGTCCTTGTGTATTGTATCATGTTTATTAGGAGGGGGTATGTTAGTTGGTTTCTAAAGGCTATTAGAGGGTATGTTAGTTTGGGCATAGTTACTATCTGCCTCTGTCTATCAGAGGCATGAGTACCAGCCCCAGGGTGAATTTCCGATTTTCCATCCACTGGTCAAGGTTATGCTTAAACAGAATTAGAGATGGACTCTGCTTCACATGGATGGAAAGTCTATTCCAGAGCTTGGGGATCTTCTGAGACAGATTTGTTTCGCCAACATGTCCTACTTATGTCGCAAGCAAAACTTAAAATCCTTGGATCTGCATTACTTATCTCCCATCCAGAGTCTTCCGTTTCCTCTATAATTTCCTTTGTTACTGTATTCACCATTGAACCAAACAAAAGACTTAGTGGGCATCCCTGTTTAATTCTATTGCACATTAGTTACATTCTTTCCTTCCCACTTACAAAAGGAAGAGTTGTACTTTGAACATATACTGAAGAAATTAATCTCCACAATCTTGTTCTCAACCATAACTTTCCATAATATTTTATGTGCAACATTATCAAATGCCATCTTTGCATTTATCACTAAAGTCACACAGTGATTTTTTTACTTATTGTACTGAACCCTGAGTTACTGTTAATAGTAAGACATTCCCAACAACTGTTTCTTGCTATCATGTACACTCCCCTTCTTTTATATCATTGATAACATCCCTTACCCCAGACTGTACTATTTTCATTAATTTATTACAGTCACAGTTATATAATGCTACTGGACACTCTCCAGTTAACCCCATTAAATTAGTCTTTCTTCCAAAGAAATTTAATCAAACTAGTCATTATTTCCTTATTTTTCTCACATTTTCAATTTACTACCTCTAAAATAATGTATCAGTTCTATACTGAAATTGTGATACCAGCTAAGAACTAATCTGCCCCTGCTCAGTGCACTTATCTTTTCATTTGTTTCAATGCATCCTTAATTTTTTCCATATTTAGTAGCCTTCATCTGTCTCACTTTCTTCTTCTATCCTACTATACTGCCACTCTTCCTGTTTACATGTCATTTTCTTTACATATGTTTGCAGTGTATTAATTCATGATTTCTTGCAAGTCGTCTTTACATTTGATTCTCATTTTCTAGCTTCACACCTACCATACAACTTTCCTTCATCATCTGAGTGTGACTTAATAGTTGTGAAATGTTTTATTTTTAGTTGCATATCTTTGTGAAGTCACCATTCTGCCATTTCCTCCTCACTTTTATAGTAAATCAATTCTGTTTTCTTTACCTTTTTCTAATTTTTGTGTCTAAGACCAAGTCTTTATATTTTCTATGAGGTACCCGCCTTTCCTTTTTCCTAAACATAATGTATTCCCTTTTGAATAATGTTAAGGAGCAGAGCTCAGCAACTTTATACTTTTTTTGCACTTGCTTTATTTAGTGATCGCTACTGTTTAATTGCATTTTGTTAACATTTTCTTACTTTTTGTTAAAAATGGTCATTTCTCTGTTCTGTTTGCAGCCAAATCGCCTTGCAAAAGGGCGATTTATTAAGGGATTTAGTGGTTTGTTGTTAAATTGCACTTGAGAGTCACTTTGCAGCTGCTTTTACATTAAGTGATTTCAGGATCATCCATCTTGAGGCAGAAGGTATTCATCTGGATTTGCCAAGTTGTAGTCATTCATTGGCCAGGGGGCACAGGAATTAGATTTCAACTTCTTTATGTTTGCTATAAATAAGGCACGTTTGGTGTGGAGTTGCTTACTGTGCAGTGGCGGTTAGTAGTGGCCTGTACAGTAGCAAATGTTTAGACTGTAAATGTTACCTATAAAGCTAGTACTTGGGCTTACTAACCTGTAACACAGGAAAGCTTTGTGTTGAGGTAAGCTTAGCATAGCTAGTTAAGACACTGAATACTACCACAATCTGATAACAGCACTACCTAACATCTAGCTCTTTACACCACTCAGTTGACCGTTATAAAACCAAGGCCCAAAAACTTAACAGCCTAGCCATAAGATAGAACCTGATAGCATGGATATGCAATTTTTTAATATCACTGTGGCCAGCTTGGTAGGTATGGGCACCCTGAGACAATGCAGCTCTTGTCTCATGTACTCAGACAACTTGTTACTCCATAAAGTAGCTAACACAGAATGAGAAAGATGTACATGCATAACTTCCTTGGAGGCAAAAATCGAGTTTACTAACAAGGTTGTCATGAACACAAAAAACACCTCCTTCGCACGTATAACTCACCGCATACATAGATCTTCTTATACCGAGGTGTTTAAAAGTAAACTATTCAAACCTCAAACACCTCCAAAGCAGTCACATGGCAACACCCATCCTCAGCAATCACTAGAGAGCACACCGACAAACGCCAAACTATGTACACAAACTTACATCAACCAATCCCCAAAGAACAAAGCCCTTAAGACAAGTAAACACTGTACCTAATTACTCTTGTCACTGGGGATTCTATTGTATGACACACTGATGCCCTCTCACCAGGCTGAGTAAGGAGAAGATAAAAGTGAATTGCCTATACGGAGCTATGATCTACAATTTCACGCACACACTCATGTCACTGCACCACACATACAAATACAATTCTATCATAGTTCACATGGATATAAACGACCTGAGATGTATCTCACTGGACAGTATGAAGAGAGAGACTACAGATCTCTGAATGTGTGTCACAGACAGGTACATATCTTGCACTGAGCAGCATTATACTTTCACCTAAGATGATGCCAAAGTATGAACACAAAATTATCGATTCCGATAACTGGCTTACTTTCTGGTGTCGTTCCAGGGGGATCTAGTATCTATAACAGCATGGGAGGACATGGTTAACACACAACGCTGCTTTTTTGCCAAGGATAGGCTGCATCTCTCCCTCTGGGCTTTCAGATTTTGGCAACAACTTTATTCTCCCCTTACAGCCTTTTTAGGCAATGTCAAATGGACAAAACTACCTACATAGCACAAAGAACTCCGAACAACCTCAAGATGTTAACTGCTCCATGCTAAGAGCCTACAGAAAAAAACTCCATACCCTACAAGCTCTCCTCACTCTGGAGAATGTAGACATCTGTGTAGTGAGCAAGGCTTAGTTTAAAGCAGCAGAAAGCACCCCAGCAGTGGAAGGCTATAGAGCCTTCCACACATTCAGACCAGCACAGACAGGGGCTAAAGGTGGAAGTGTCTCAATTTACATCAGCAGCAAATGCAACTCCAGGTTGGTTAAACAAGATGTCCTAGAGTTCATCCACATTCAAGTCTCCATAGACAAGGTGCTTACCATGTCACGGCCTGCTACAGCTCACCTTCTATGACCATTGAAGCTCACAATTCATACCTAGAGCTACTTGAGTTGCTCAATATCCAACCAAATAACCTAGTCTTGGGAGATTTTAACTACTCATCTATACATTAATGTACACTGCTTCCAACTCATAGACTCTATGTTTCATGGACTTTATCAACACAAAAACCCTGGAACAGACAGTGTGCACTCCGACCACAGGATCAAATTTACCAGACCTAGTAATCACCAAGGGAGACTGCTGCACCCCCTCCTTTGTCACTCTGTTATTGCTGAGGTCAGACCACAAAGCTGTCGCCCTCAAAATAAGAATCAATCCGGAAAACCCAACTAAACCAGTAATGGTCATAAGCAAATTATATCCCATTACATGACAGTCTGTCAAAGTTCAAGGCTCCATCAAATCCTGAGAATACAGCTGCCTATGCAAAGCTGTTCACAGAAACCATGTACAAAGATGTGAATGACTGCATTAAGGCTGCTCTACTCACCAAAATTAAACCGACATTCAACACCAAAAAAAACCTCACTGGTGGAATCAAAACCTTAAAGTTTATAACAAAAGAAAAGTCATGCCCAAAATGAGAAAGAGCAACCCTCACAGGAACAAGAACTCTATGATTGAACTAAATACGAAACTATTTAAGTTGAAGTCCAACAAGGCCAATTACAATGTCAGCATAGCCTCCCAGGCTAAAGACAATCACATGGACTTCCAACTATGTCAAGAACCTTAAAGGCAACACTCAGCAGTGTGCTGATCTGGTGGTAAATGGCAAACCCACTAACCAGGATGAAACTGAATCTTCTGGCCGATAAAATTTAACTCAAACTTTACTCCTCACTCCCCCTCTACCCCCTTTGAAATCCCTTCAAGCAGCCCCCCCCCAAACTATTTGCAGGCAGCAGGTCCTGGTGGCACTTGCTAAGGCCAAAAACACTGATTCAATGGGCCCTGACAGCACTCACGGTTGCCTCTTAAAAAGTCTGAAATATGATCTAGCAAGAATATTTGTGGTACTCTTCAACTACAGCCTCCAAACATGTTATGTACCATGTGAATAAAGGGCTGCAACAGTCATTCCCCTTCATAAGAGTGGACCATCACACTGACCCTAAGAATTACAGTCTCATCAGTCTGACAAGTTTAATATGCAAAACCATGGAACAAATTATCATGAAAATGATCAACAAGGACAACTGGCCATCTACAGACACTGGACCCATCCCAGTTTGGTTTCAATGAAAGGTCTTGCCTACTCATCCTGGTTGACTTCTTTGAGAAAGTCACCAAGGCTATGGACGAGGGGAAGACAGTGCATACTGCCAACCCTGACTTGGCAAAAGCATTTGCCACAATACTCCACTCAGACATTGTTGACAAACCTGCAAAACTAGACATAACCCCCTACATAACTCACTGGACTGCAGGCTGGTTCACAGATGGGACCCAAGAAGTCAGGATTGGTAAGATCACTTCCACCAGGGAACCGGTCACCAAAGGAATAACACGGGGCTCCATGCTGGCTCCACTCCAGTCTGGCATCTACTTCTCAGTTGTCAAGGCTGTCAATGGCCTCTGGCTCAGCAAGTCTGCAGAGGACTATAAACTGGGAGCTATCAGACTCCTCCAATGACATTAACATCCAGCAAGTGGGTCTGCCCAAACAGATGACTGGTGCCACAGCCACAGGCTAAAATTAAATACAAAGAAACACATTATAGTGTCCTTTGGGAAATCACCCTTCCAAGCAAACTACTCCATTGATAAAAACATCCCTAAGGGTTGACCCAGTGGTTATGTACCTGGGAACATTTGTAGACAGTAATATGCCTTTTGACCAACAGACTGCCAAGACAATAAGAAAATCATTGCCCAGCATATAAGCAAGGGTATGGCATCCAGGTCTAAGAAGTTATATTACCAGTCTACTCGGCCCTTATTAGATGCATAATTTAGTACAATGCCCCCTTTGGCATGTACCTAACCAGGCATATGCAACAGTCAGAACTCCCTCAAAGGTTCCTCACCAGGTGAATCCAGGGTCTAAATACCCTGTCCTATGCAGATCACCTTAAGACCCTTTCTCTGTACTAAGTCTCCTACAGGTTACTAAGAAGTGTTCTACACCTGGCTTACAAGGCATCCTCAGACCAAGCTCTGATGGATCTCTTGCACGTCCGCAAAACAAATGGCACCAGAAACACCAGACCTGAACTTGGTCTGTGACATAACAGAATGTGCAGGAAAGACTGATATGCGTCTCAAAGGATTATTATGGAATAAGTTCCCTACCCACGTGAAGCAGAGCTTGTCCTAGACCCTATTCAAATGAAACCTTGATCACTGGATGGGATATTGCAAATTCTCCCTGGTCTGGCCCCCATGTCTCTGATGGACAAAGGTCAACAAGTAAGTAAACTAACCACAAACTAACAACCACTAAACCCTTAGCTAGCTCCTTACTAACACTGCACCATAATGTAAGCGACCATGGTGTTTGGGTACAATATGGGGTTGGGGTGCGCAGCTAGGCTTATAATGACCCTGAGGGTCATTAGCCTAGTATTAACCTATGAACCTACAAATGTGATGAGCCAGTGGAGACACTACTTCACGGGGGGAGGGAGACATGTGATCTGCATGCTCACATAATTTGAAGAAAGCAAGTGAAAGTCCCACAATATCGGTAGTATGCCCAAACTATGAAGCACTTAAGGAGGCATGCTGAAAGAGGCAACAAAGGACTAAAATACAAAGCTCCCATCTTCACTGCAGATGATCAGGTGAAAGTGTAGTGACAGGAGTGGTGCTAAGGGTGAAACAATGGACTGTAGGGCTCTTGCATCAAACAAATTGGTCACTGGAGCAATAGGAAGGGAGGACTGGTGGTCAGGAGTGGACTGGAAGTTAAAAACAAACATGTATACATGGATATATTAATGGCTTAATACATTTTCTAAAATAAATATGTTGTTTACTGCTTATTCAAAGAGCCAATCCTCCAACCAAAATTAAAGTATAACCACCCCTGCATCACTGTCAATCCATTCTTCATCTGGGTGCAAAATGATGGCAGTCTGATAAAGATAAAATCTTAAATTCTCTGGGTACATGAGTTCCTCAATTTATCAGTGCAATTGATATAGCAGCTCCTCAATTTATTAAAGCACAAACAGAAACTTATCTCAAACCCTCACATCACCCTTGCTTCACATCTTAGAAAGTTAGCAATTTTCACATATACCCAGATTTCTTTAAGCCCACACAGCAAACACTGGTACAGTGCAGGTGGTACCTCTGTTTTCTACAAATATCACACCTTTCTGCTACTGCAATCAAAACTGAAATATTTTACTTTCTCTTCTGGATACTTACTCAAATATATGTAGCCTACAAAATTATTTCTTAAGAGAGTCTGGGTCTAAATATTATGAAGAATACTTTCAATCTGTTACGAATATCTTGAAAATTGAAAAAAAAAAACAGATTTCCAACTCTTGATCACCACTTTTTAATACCCCTTACATAAGGAACAGGCAGGTAAGGTACATAAAAAGCACTCACTTTAGGTGAGGAAAAAAACTTGATGCAATAGCTTCCAGCAGATTAACTGTCACTGAACTAACCCCATTTTATCCAACCTCCTCTAGACCCTGGATTTATTCCTTGTCTCACCCCCCTCCCAAAAAAAAAAAAAAAACTAGGAGGCCAAGAAGATATCAAAGATCACGCAACCTCAACTAAATCAGGTAATAGATCTTACTCTATTACTGCTCTGGAAACTGCAAACTAATGTTTTCAGAATTTACTGTTAGAAGCCTCAGTCCCACCCTCAAACTTCAATTAAATGTCATACATGTAAACATCTAAAATCTGTGTACACAACAGCAAATTCCTTTTACAATCAACAAGTTACAAGAGAGGAGGCACTTTCAAAAAGGTGGAATTATCTCTCTCTAGGCATTGAGTTAGGCTGTAGATAACAAAGGCAGGTAGTTTATTTCCTGTTTGAAAGTCTAATTTTTGGATCGGTGCTTGCCTTTTTTTTAAAACAAGAAACATCTATTTAATTATCATGTATGACGTAGGCAATCTTACATTTACATAAATGAAAACAAACCATGTTGACAAAATTCCAGTTGCAAACATTATACATTACAGACCTCGTTAACACAATTGTAGCTGCAAACATTATACACCACTTATAAATTATCTAGCAGGGTATTGTCAGTCAAATATTACACAGCTCATTCAAATCCTGCCTTTTTTAAAACCTTGTTCATCCTCTGCTCCTCTGCTGTATTGTTCCCACAATTTCCATTTTTTTTCCAATGTAATTTGCTCCTACCCTTTTCTAAACATCTCAATTATAGTTGTTTTATGTCTGTTACTATATTCATTACTTCTAAATAAAGTTGATTTAGACTTCGATTTCCATTTTCTAGTAATTGCTTTCTTGGCAGACACCATAATTAGATTCAACAAGGGCTTACTATGTCTAGGCAATACCAATTTTGTATCACAGCTCAAAAAATAATTTCCTTATTTACACCAATTTGCTCACCCAGTATCTCAGAAAGAGCAGTCTACAGGGGATCTTTAATCTCTGCCAACTCATTACACTCCCAGAAAATATGTTCCCACTTTACTCTTTCTTCACTAACACACCTCTAATGTCTGCTGTCTACCTCAAGAAAAAATCTTTGGAGTCTACTCGGGTATAAATACCCATTTAACACTTCCAAGCAAAGATCCTAAATCTTCTAGACTTTGTTGCATATTTGAGAGACATACACAAATCCTCCCAATGCTTCTTTGTGAATTACTTATCCAGTTTCTCTTCCTAATCCTTCCCAACCTTTGGTGAGTGATTCTTAGTTATCATGCACTATTTTATATGCTCTACGAATGACTCCCTTTTTTAAAGTAGCTTCTGTTCTAGATTCTACTAAAAACTCTACCAGTGCTGGTCTTTCATTTAGGAAGCCCCTATTTCTTTCTCCTTGCCTATATTCTGATATCAATCCTTGAGAGGGAAGGCAATCACTAACCTGCAGTCCTAATAAATTCTTGGCATCTTCCCATTCTATTACCTTCCCCCTTCCAGCTATTTGCTCCCAATACCTTGGTTTCTTTGCCACTTTTCACCAATAAAATTCCAGACCCCTCTTGCCTATTGTCTGTATCCCTAATTGCAATCATCCCTATTGGCAGAATCTCCTTTCTCCATTCCTGTGGTGGCTTAGTTATTAGAATACTTTATGAATATACAATATTCTATATGATTAGTGTTTATGATTAGTATAAACACTTTATAATCATTGTTTAGTATTGACATAGGCCTGTATGAAGCTGGGTCTGATGGATCTTTACAATCTTTAGGTATTAGAGTTACCACTTCTTTCTTCCAGATGTTGGTTCTCCTCTTAAAATACTGTTAAACAAAACTTTCCAGATCTTTATCAGTTTTTTCCCTCCTAGCTTCCAAACTACCACAGGAATAACATCTATTCCTGGGGACTTTCCTGCAGATTGGTTATATGTCACCATCTTTACCTCATCTCCTCCTATCCTGGTAGTAATTGAGTGTCATAAACATTTCCATTTGCACCTTTTCTTGATTTCCACATTTATCTGCTTATACAGACTTTCACAGAATTTCCAAAATATTTCTAATACTTCTACAGTGTCGTTCTCCTACTTTGAACACAACAGAAGAGTTTTCATGGGTTCTGTTCAAACAGCTTTAGTCTATACAAACACATTTCTATTACAGGCTTACTGACTAACTTAAGGAACTTATATACAAATTAACAACTGTGATCATGCATGCTCTCAGTGTGGCTGCTCTTACAAAATGGCACTAGAGAGTGCACGTGTCTGGAATTTATGTGCGCACGTACAGCCTTAACATGCTTCTTAAAGATATAGCACACTTCACTTGCAATCTGATCTCATTCTCCCTCTTTGACGATAGACCTTATGACACTATGTCTATATAGCGTGCAGAAATCACAGGTATTTTTTTTGTCATGCATTACACAATACTAATAGACCTTATGACACTATGTATATATAGCATGCAGAAATCACAAGTATTTTTTTCATGCATTACACAATACTAAGTACACATGTATATACAATCAAGTCCATGTTGCTGCGTATTTCACGCTTGTCTTTGATACTCGCCCATTTCGTATGACATAAAATTGGGAATTACTTTTAGCAATTGGAACTGTCTCTGTAAGATATTTGACCTGTGGAATGTCTGGAACATTTTCTGGAATGGAATCAGAATTTTGAACACATTCTGGTATGGAAACAGTGTCGGATTCACTCTTAGATTTGAAGTTCACATCACAGAAACAATGTTGTGATGGTGATGAGGATTCTGATATAGGAAGATGTTTACAGTTCTTCCTATGATCTACACCTTCGGAATCTACCAAATAAGATTTTGGCTCAGCACAGATGCTTGTGAACTGTCCAATATGATCAAAAACTTTTGCTGTCTGGATTCATACAGTCTCTCCTTCTCTCAATGGATGAAGTACTCTGCTCGATCTGTCGCAACTAGATTTCTGGATATTATGCTGCTTAACAATTGAGCCTTGATGGTTTTACAGTTCTTAGGTTTAGGCTTTAACAAACGGGAAGTAATGGGTAGCACAGTTCTAGTTTACCTGGAAAGAAGTCTTTGAGCAGGTGATCCAAGAATATCATCACAAAGTATGTTTCTGAGATTAAGCAAATTCAACAACACATCTGTATTGTCACGCTTTGACCTTTCAAGTAATTGCTTTGCACTCTGTACTGCATGTTTAGCTAGACCATTTGACTGAGGACATTCAGGACTACTAGTGTGAAGTACAAAGTCCCAGTCTTTTGCAAATTTCCGTAGTAACTGGCTAGTAAATTGAGTACCATTGTCAGAAAGAAGCTTGTGTGAATTACCATGAACTGAGAAAAGATGCTTCAGCTTAGTAACAACAGCAGTGAATGTTAGGCTAGGTAGTAAATCGATCTCAAACCAATTCGAAGAGTCTACCAAAACCAAGTAGTGTTGATTGTTCCACTCAAAGATATCAGCTGCAATTGTTGATCACGGTAGTTCAGGAATTGGACTTAGCTGAAATGGTTCTCTTTGCAAATGCAGTCTAGTACTGTTGTATACCGAACAAGATGAAAGGACTTTATCAATATATTTTGGTAATGAAGGCCAAAATACTAAATCTCTCACTCTTCTCTTAGTGGATGTAGATCCTGGGTGGCCACAATGCAAAATCTGGATATATTCATGCTGTAAGGAAGCAGGAACAACAATTTTAGTACCTTTGAAAATAATGCCACCTTCCAACAATTCATCTCTGTAAGGAAAGTAGGTTTGCACTTCAGGTGGTACATTAGATTGCTTTGACAGCCATCCAACATTAATGTAGTGAGTGAGCTTCTGTAAAATTGGATCAGTCTGACTGTGTTCTCCAAGCTCATCAAGTCTAGTGGTAGAAAACTTACACACTGACATCACATCAAAGTCAAAATTCTCTACTTCGAGATGTTATATTGTAATTCTTGGCAATCTGGACAACGTATCAGCCACATAGAGCAATTTGCTTTTCGTGTAGACCATCTTGAAATTGTACTTTTGCAATTTAAGCACCAGTCTTTGCAATCTCGCTGGAGCGGTATACATAGGCTTTAGAACAGTCACTAGAGGTTGATGGTCAGTCTCAATCTGAATAGCTCGACCAGAAATATAATCATGAAACTTAGAACATGCAAACATTATTGCCAAAAGCTCCGTCTCAATTTGAGCATACTGCATCTCAGTTTGGGTTAGTGTTCTGGATGCACAGGCTACTGGTCTACCCTCGAAGTATAACTGCACTAAGACCAAATTTTGAAGCATCACAGCAAAGAGTAACTGGTTTGTTTACATCATAGTATCTTAATGTAGGTGGGGTGGCAATTTTCTGCTTAAGGTTTTCAAATGCATTCTGGTGTTGTTCCAACCATGATTGTACAACATTTTTATGCATTAGTTCTCTTAAAGGTGTTGTCCACTTACTGAAGTCTGGTATAAACTTGACTAAATAGTTGACCATGCCTAGAAAACATTGTAGAGCTTGTACATTATCGGGCGTGGACATCTCAAGAACGGGTCTAGGACTATTCACTGAAAGCACATTTCACTGAAACACAACTCACTGAAAGCTCAGTTCACTGAAAACTCAATTCACTGAAAGCTCAATTCACTGAAAACATAATTCACTGAAAGTTATATATGGCCTTTTCCCCATTGTAGTGCGACCCTGGAGTTAGAATATATAGTAAGAGGGTGTAGCCCCCCACCTATTTTAAATATTTTGAACTATACACATGGATACTAGCAATTTCAATACATTACTCTTTTCTAAACTTAATATATATCCAAACTATGTGGGGGGCTTAGCCCCCGCCCCCCCCCAATGTGGGGGGTGGTGCCCCCCCCCACACCCTTTACTATATAAACTAACTCCAGGGTTGCACTACAGTGGGGAAAAGATCATATATAACTTTCAGTGAAATGTATTTCAGTGAATTGAGTTTTCAGTGAATTGTGCTTTCAGTGACTTGTGCATAGTCATTTGAGTTTCAGTGACATGTGCTTTCAGTGAATAGTCCTAGACCCCTCAAGAACAGCTGTTTGCTTAGTCAGGTCAGGTCTCAAACCTGTACTTGTGAACAAATGGCCAGATAAGTTACTTCTGGAAGTCTGACTTTGCACTTCAGAGGATTGCGCTTCCAGTTTACTTCATGTGCTCTACCTAGAACTTTCTTACTGTTTCTATCATACTCTGCTTCACCACTATCTCAAATCAATGTGTCATCTACTATTATGGCACAAGGATAAACTGAAAAAATTTGTTCCATTGCATGCTTGAAACTTCACTTGTAGAATGTATTCCAAACGACATCCTTAGGAATCTGTATCTGCCAAATGGAGAACCAAAGGTAGTTAGAAATGAAGATTTGTGATCAATCATCACTTGCCAAAATGAACTCTTCACATCCAAGACACAGAAAACAGTGGCATTCAGTATTAAGGTAGAGACAACTTCAACTGTGCGCACTAGATTTTATGGTTTTCTTAATGCTTTGTTCAGATCTCTTGGGTCAATACATATTCTGATTTCGTCTTAGCCTTTTTTTGTGAGCTGCTACTATAGACGATACCTATTCAGTTGGTTCTGTGACTAAACAAATCACACCTTGCTGCAACATTTTATCTAGCTGAGTCTTAACTTTATCTTGCATAGCTATTGGAACTTTTCTTGCTGGTCTGACTACGGGAGTGACCTCTGGGTCTAACTTCATGGAATACACAACTGGAAGTTTGCCTGTCATCGAAAACATCAGCATACTCTGAGAAAATGGCTTGTGAAAAATTAGAATTCAGAAATGCAGTTACATGATGGAATTCTTATTCTTAAACTATCTTTGAGAACAAATAAAGACTGCACTGGTCTTCAGACTACATAGAATAACAAGTTGTAACAGTTCTCGGCCAAATAACGTGAAAGCATCACTGAACCTTCGGGTTGAATTTCTTCACCTCCATAAGCAACAAGTCTCAAGCTACTGACTACACTGAGTTGTTCGACAGTTCCCACTTTAGCAAATGTGTCTACTGATATCACATTACGCTTTGAACTAGTGTCTATTTTAAGCTCTGTGGATTTTCCATTAATTTGGACAGTACAAAACACCTTGCTTCTTGTTAATAAGTTCACTGCATCAACTCTTTCATCAAGTACTGATATACCATCTATACAGAAAGCTGTCTGCTTCGGCTCTATTTGATCACCTTGCTTCTTTGTGTGACCTTTCCTTACAACTGTGTGAGGCTTACTTGATTTACAAAACTTTTGAAAATGGTTCCACTTTTTACACTTGGAGCATTGCTGACCATATGCTAAGCACTTCTCTCTTCTAGACTCATGATTTGCACCACAATTGCGACCGTTAACAATAAATCTGGACTTGGATTTTGCTGATTCGTGCCTGTACTGCATTGAGCTGGAGCATGCTCCTTTCTTAGAACTTGGTGGAAAGCTATGCTTCTTCCCTGAAAATCTCATAGCTGCCACATGCTTGTGCCTTCTTTTGTCTGCCATGTCTTGCATGCTATCTGCATTTGCTCTGGAGCCAACTGAATTCATGCTCTTGTCACTTGCAAGCATACTCGTGTGTTTTTCTGTCACCTCATAGATTTGCAAATCTCGATAGCTTTACTCAATTTTAAATCACTGTCAAGAAGTAAAATCTTTCTCATAACAGCACTGTTAATACCACACACAAGCCTGTCCTTTATCAGCTCATCTTTTAAGTCACCAAACCAACACGTTTTAGCTCTGTTTCTCAGGTCAGTTATATAAGCTGCAAATGTTTTGCCAGGTTTCTCATCTCTCGTGTAAAACAAATGCCTCTCTAATGTAATGTTTGTCTGAGGGTTACACATTTCTCTGAACTTGCGCTTGAAACATTCGGGGTCTTCCCTTGATTCAGCCTGTAGAACAACATGACAATTTTCACCTTCTACTTCATATACTGCAGGTGCATACACAAATGAACACTCTCGTTCTATGGCCTCTGACCCAGCTAGGTTTAGCAAAATGAATGCTCTGGTGCATGAATCTCTATCTGCATAAGCTGCTTGTATGAAAATATCGTACTCTTGCTCAAATATTCTCCAGTTCTCTGCAATATTCTGATCAAACACAAGTGGTAGCGGTTTTCAAAACTTGTCTGCCATATTAACACATACCAGTGAAGGATTTTGCAAATAAAAACAAACATATACTCATGCACATATGCCAGAAACTTATACCAGTATTTGTATCCGAATTTACTTCTTTTGGGCTTTTCGAAATAATACTAATGAACAAAGTCGTTGTACCTTTGAATAAATGGACTTTACAAAATAAACTTCTTAGGCAGTTTAACACTTTTAATATCACTTGAAAGGCTAAATGCTAAAGTAATTTATCATTGTTTTGCCAAAGTCATTTATCATCACTTTAAGAAACATCTCAAACAACTTTATGATGCGAGTGAAATAAACTCTTGGGCACTGTAATATTCTTGTAATATTCCACAAAATACGGATGACACAGGAACTAAGTTGCAAGAATCCTAGGGTTTATTCACAACTCCAAATTTTCGGCAATAGCAGCAAAGTAAGGAAAGCAGTCACAATACACATCCACATGAACGCCTTTCAAAATCCATTGCGTTTTCGTTTACAAAAGTACACTTCCTCAGATGAATGGTTACTAATGAGCTCTCTCAACATTCTTTATATAGTGTCACTAATTGATTAATTAATTGATGGATGAGTTAATTGAAATTGTATTACAACAAATAAATAACAAATGAATATACATTTGTTCAAACCCCTTTGCATAGAAAATATGCATATATTGTTCCAAAATTCATTATTAAATATCGACTGTTTAAAATCCATTACTTTAATAAATATATTAAAAAACTTGTTTAAAAACTTATTTAAAAATCAACATACCACATAATAAAAATAAAAAATACAAGCTTTTTTCCTTATCTAAAGCTTAAAACATGAAGCCATCTAGTGGTCATTAAAAATATTATCCTATGAAAGTAATGCCATCCTGAATTTATAAAAGACTTACTAATAAAATGTTGAAAATGTGTTGAAAAACAACAACTTGTTAAAAAATAGCAACTTATTGAAAATTATATATGTAAACACTCTTCATTATACTGACTTTAATAACATATTTTACTAAAAGCTGAAATTTAGTGATTCTAAAAATCATTTAATAAATTCATATCGTTGCAAAACTTATGCATATATATACATATTAAATCTATATAAATATTGGAATAAATATTAGCATAAAAAACAGACATATTGTATTGTGCTTGAAGGAGAAAATGTGTAGAATTTAATGATGTAATAAAAAATAAAAACTTCACAGTTTAGCTGCCCTTAATTTAAGCAAAGGTAAAATACTAGTATGCTCATTGAGTCCTGGTGGGTTATATGATTCAAGTGTCATTTGCCACCATAGCTCCCTATATTCCAACTTTTCTTCCCAAGGCCCATAGTGATAGAGATGTTGAAATTAATGGTAAGGGAAAATATTAGGATACAGGACGAGCTTCTTAAAGAAATTGAGATTTTAGACAAAGTCATTACTAGTGATCTAATGTTTTCTATAGAGGAGGAAAAAAATAAATATTTTAATATAAGAAAAGAGATAGATGACAATATGGAGGATTTGGTGGTGAGAAAAATTAAGAAAATGGAAAGGGACATGCATGAATACAACAACAAAACTAGCTATCCTAATCCACCCTATAAGAAACATTTTCAGGAAACATTTTACAACAAAGGAAAGGCTAGAGTGGAAACCACTGTTAATTTAGACCCACCAGAAAGATTTCCATCCTATGAGGATGAATTTCCACCCCTCAGAAGATCTGAGAGAATTATGAATAGACAGGTCGACCATGGGGAAAATTTTCAGTGGAGAGGGGGAAGAAGGGGCAGAGGGAAATATTAGATATAACCTCTGAAGACAAATACCCCCACCCCCCAACAGAAATTCAAAAGGTGAATAATAGATGGACTTATAACAAGTTCCATATATATAATTTTAGTTATTTGAACCTACACAAAGGTCACTTTAACCTTTTGTCCAAAGGATTAAAATACATACCTGCCACACAAGGTGATTTAGCTAAATCCTTAATTGAAATTAAATTATTCTTAAGGAAAATTAATCTTCAATTAGTGCTTCCCAACAAAGCTCTACAAGACAATGTAAATATGTTAAAACGTAGATCTACATACAATCCTCCCCTCCATCCTTTGTTGAGAAACTTGGAAAAAATAATCGAGAATGAAATTAGGAAGGATGTATCAAAAGACCAAAGACCCCATTACAACTTAACTAAAGAAGAAATGAATATTTTAATAGAACTTAAGGAAGATACTAATCTAAGGGTCATGAAACCAGACAAAGGGGGAGGTATTGTTATAATGGAGAAAATTGAGTATGAAAGCAGGATGTACAATATCCTTTGGGACAGTAACAAATATCAGCATGCATCTAAAAATGAGATAAATATAGCTTACAACAATATAGATATAAAACTAAATGATATGTTACTTGAGGGTTTAATAAATGGCGAGACTTTAGGTTTTTTAAGGGTGGATAAACCTAAAATACCTATGATATTTGGTATACCCAAAATTCATAAGAGTGAGACTGATCCCCCTTTAAGGCCTATCGTATCTGCTGTAGGGTCAAAAACCCATGCTCTAGCCAAATTTGTTGATGTTAAGTTAAAAAAAGTGTGGATGGATAGGAAACAAATTTTAAAGGACTCATGGGACCTTTTAAAAGTCATTCCCACCATCAATAACACAGAAAATATCATTTTTGTTACAATAGATGTTATTGATTTGTTTTCCTCCATTCCCTACAATGAGGGTACTAGAATGTTTGAAGAGATTGTTTATGAGTATCCAGATTTGTCCAACAATGACAAGCTTGTTTGTGTTTGGCTTATGGAAACAGTATTACAGAATAACTTTTTATTCTTTAATGGTGAATTTTACAAGCAGATCCAGGGAGTAGCTATGGGGGCAGCGTGTGCCCCCACTTATGCTAACTTGGTTTTAGCAAAATGGGAAGAGGAGTATGTTTTGAACAGTGATTTCAGCTCTTCCTGGATCAGCTATTACAGATTTCTGGATGATATTGTAATTTTCTGGACTGAGACTGAAGAAAAACTAAGAATTTTTATGGAATATTTAAATGGTACAACTAACTTTTTGAAATTTACATATCAAAGTTCTCAGAATGAGTTACAATATTTGGATATAGAAGTTTATAATAAAGAAGGAGGTTTGGAAACAAAAGTTTACAGAAAGCCAACATACTGTAATTCCTTCTTGCATTTTGATAGTTCACACCCTTTACACGTAAAAAAGAACATTATTAAAGGTCAATACGTGAGAGGGTGTAGAATGACTAGTAATGACGAAGATTTTTTGATGGAATGCGATTTGTTGGAAAAAATGTTTAAAAATAGAGGTTATCCAGAAAAGTTTATTAGTGATATTAGACAGGAGGTCCTAAATGGTAGAGGGACTAGATTTAAACCTATAATAAAAGGGCCTGACAATAGCAAGATATCTGGACAAAGTGGAAATACAATAATAAATCCAAATAAGTTCCATTCTGCCCTTACCCTTGAGTACAATACTATTAATAATAAAATTAGACATATTTTTTGTAAAGAATGGAATAGATTCACAGAATTAATGGATTTAGACAAAATCAACAAGGGCCCTGTAAAGATTGAATATAAAAACTCCAGAAGTATGAGAAATATTCTGGAAAATAAAAACATTGTTACTTCACAAGAAAGAAAGAGAAAGGGCACTTATAAATGTGGTAGATGTGCCCAATGTATTTACATTCTTAATGGGAATGAAATTAATATCAAGAGCAGGAATAGGGTGTTGGTAAATGAAAAATCTTTTTATAATTGTGAGTCTATGGGCCTAGTTTACTTTGCAAGCTGTACAAAATGTAGTTCGTTCTATACAGGAAAGACGGAAAGGAAATTAAAAAGGCGAATATTTGAACATCTTAATATTAAAAATGGTAAAGAAACCAACGCTTTGTATAAACATAGCAAAGAATGTCATCAAGCTAGTTTCCTTTTTTCTGTTACTGAACATACAGCTAAGGATATCAGAGGTGGGCCTTGGGAAGAAAAGTTGGAATATAGGGAGCTATGGTGGCAAATGACACTTGAATCATATAACCCACCAGGGCTCAATGAGCATACTAGTATTTTACCTTTGCTTAAATTAAGGGCAGCTAAACTGTGAAGTTTTTATTTTTTATTACGTCATTAAATGCTACACATTTTCTCCTTCAAGCGCAATACAATATATGTCTGTTTTTTATGCTAATATTTATTCCAATATTTATATAGATTTAATATGTATATATATGCATAAGTTTTGCAACGATATGAATTTATTAAATGATTTTTAGAATCACTAAATTTCAGCTTTTAGTAAAATATGTTATTAAAGTCAGTATAATGAAGAGTGTTTACATATATAATTTTCAATAAATTGCTATTTTTTAACAAGTTGTTGTTTTTCAACACATTTTCAACATTTTATTAGTAAGTCTTTTATAAATTCAGGATGGGATTACTTTCATAGGGTAATATTTTTAATGACCACTAGATGGCTTCATGTTTTAAGCTTTAGATAAGGAAAAAAGCTTGTATTTTTTATTTTTATTATGTGGTATGCTGATTTTTAAATAAGTTTTTAAACAAGTTTTTTAATATATTTATTAAAGTAATGGATTTTAAACAGTCGATATTTAATAATGAATTTTGGAACAATATATGCATATTTTCTATGCAAAGGGGTTTGAACAAATGTATATTCATTTATTTATTTGTTGTAATACAATTTCAATTAACTCATCCATCAATTAATTAATCAATTAGTGACACTATATAAAGAATGTTAAGAGAGCTCATTAGTAACCATTCATCTGAGGAAGTGTACTTTTGTAAACGAAAACGCAATGGATTTTGAAAGGCGTTCATGTGGATGTGTATTGTGACTGCTTTCCCTACTTTGCTGCTATTGCCGAAAATTTGGAGTTGTGAATAAACCCTAGGATTCTTGCAACTTAGTTGCTGTGTCATCCGTATTTTGTGGATTATTGTTTTTTTTACCACTTTGGCATTTTTAATTCTTGTAATATTGTTTCGCAAGAAATCACCCTTTATTAGTGTAAGAAACATATCAAACAACTGCACAATGCAAATAAACTGGACGTCTCAACCATAACTCAATAACAGTTTGAAGTAATTGCACTTTGCGAACTGCATACGGCACACTGAAATGTCCTCAAAATAGTGGCACCTTGCTAGGCAACTCTTGTGCAAGATACAAACTATAATGGTGATAGTTTGCAAGCAGACACACCCAGCACAAGAAACCTTTCAAATGTCTATACTTTGACTGTATTTCATGAAATAGTTGCACTTTGTATACAAGAAACTATTTGAAACAAATGAACGGTAATAAGTACACACTGTAAGCACTTTTACACATTTTGAGATACTTTGAATAACTTTAGTTATGCCCTTGATACAACACAAAGTCGTAGTTATGCCAAAACATAGCACTTTGCCAAAACACATGCAGTCGCCTTGCTTTATTTTTGCTTAATGTGCCCTTTTTTTGTTTTGCCTTATTATTCTTTTTGCTTGGTTAAGCCCTTTATATGCCCATTGTACTTTTCTTGTGCTCGTCTTACTCTAAACATGCCCGGTTTTGCTTTGAACACACTCGCTTTAAACATATCCGTTTTATCTTTAAACATACTCGTTTTGGGTTAAACATGCTCGTTCTGGTTTACTGTTAATCATTTCATCAAATACCTTTGTTTTGAACATTCCTTTTAGCCAACAAACTTTCCGTGCCTTCCACTCACTTAATAATGCAGTTTGCGCCCTTGTAATGCCCCATTTTATCTCTTTTATCAAATGGTTTGTGCTACTTCTCATTACCTTTGATTCTTTTCTGTCTTTTTTTGTGCTCGTTTCTCTTGATTTTACCGTCACTGTTGTCTCTGCACCTCAGGGCTCTGGATTTTATTTTCTACGATCCCACTTCTGACACCATGTTGCTCTCCTACTTTAAACACACTAGAAGAGTCTTCGTGGGTTCTGTTCAAACAGCTTTATTCTATACAAACACATTTCTATATATGCTTACCAACTTTAACTTAAGAAACTTATACACAAATTAACAACTGCGGTCATGCATGCTCTCTGTGTGGCTGCTCTTACAAAATGGCGCTGGGGAGTGCACATGTCTGGAATTTATATGTGCACGTATAGCCTTGACATGCTTCTTAAAGATACAGCACACTTCACTTGCAATCTGATCTATATACAGGATCTCTTGTTATCTTCCTAATTATAGGCTCCCTAAACTTGGCAACAGCCTTTCTACTTTCTGTTGTGCTAAGAGTTTTTGTGCTCTAGTTACTAGCAAAAAACAGTTGCTTAACAGCAACTTTTCTAAACTCTTGCATATTAATGATTTATTTTCTCTTTAGCATTCTGCACTTGGTCCTCTTCTTGGACTGTGGGATTACCCCTGTTTTGCAATAGTTTAACATTTGTCAGTCCCTCTAAAGAATTCTTGTTGCTTGTGGCATTTAATTTAGCTAGGAGATCCAGAAGGGGGCGTGGTAAGCCATATTTTTCCACTATGACTTCCTCATTGGACAGGGCAACAGGTTTTGATAACAAAACTTCTTATTGTATGACCTATTCCACTGACAGTAAAGAACTTAACGTTATTATCAACAACTGATACAGTCTGAATACTGATAAAGAGATAGCCGAGTTAATAGGACCTAAACCTATCTTTATTTATAAGAATAAAAAATCTTTAAAATGTAGACTCTGCTATCCTAGTAGTAGAGTTCATGATGAGATGGCTACTTGTGGTTTTGGAACTTATAAATGCAATGGGTGTGCTTTTTTGTAATTTTACTGATGAAGTTTGTACATCTAGAAACTGGTAAAGTTTTAGTTTTAAAATTCATGCTGACTGCAACACAAAAAACTTAATATATCTAGCACACTGTGAAATGCGTTATATGTTTTATGTGGGTAAAACCAATAGGCGCTTAAGACAGTGCATTAGAGACCATTATTACTGTGCCCGTAAAAGGCATCAATATAGTGCCATTGGCAAACATATTACTGAAAGAGGTGATAGTCATAGGTTTAAATTTATGGTTATAGAAGTAGTTGGTAGAAGTATATGGGATGGTGACTTAATTAATGAGTCAGAACGTAGAGAGTTAAGAATGATTTTCTCTTTGGCTTCACATAGAGGGTTAGGACTGAATGAATATGTTTCTTTGAAACCAGCCCTGAAAGCTAGAAAGTCAAAAAAGTGATTTTTTTTATATTATTGATTCTTTATTATAGGAACTGTATTTAGAGATGTATATATATATATATATATATATATATATATATATATATATATATTTTTTTTTTTGTAGTAGGTAGGATGGACCCTGTTCAATTAAAGGAGTCAGCTGATTGGTTGGAGAATACTGATGTTAACTAATTTCTCTATATATGTATTGGTCTAACAGATGTGATGTACATGGTCTGAAGAAGCAATCCTTTGATAGCGAAAGCACCTACCGTTGTTTTTATTTGATATTAAATTTTTTTTTACAGTTTATGCTGCTGTTCCGCTGGCTTTTTATACATTGCTGTGTTCTTGTATTGGGCTTTTAGTCTTGTACATTTATTAAATTATCACTTAAGACATAGGAACACACACATTAATGGAAAAGAAAACAAACCATAAAAATATTTGCTTTCATTTGCATACATTACATATTACATATACGTTTTCTTCCTTTATAACCACTGTCTGATTCCAGCATTACATAAATTCATCAATTCGTGCTTTCCAGTAAACCTCACTCCTTCTCCCGAACATTATTTTGCTTGTATTGTTATCATAAATTCCATTTATTTCTATGTCATTTGCTCCAACCCTTTTCTAAAGATCTTATTTCCAATTATTTTATCTCTTTTACAATATTCAATACTTTAAATACAGTTGGTTTAGATTTTAATGTCTATTTTCTAGTAATTGCTTTTTTGGCAGTCAACAGAAGTGCACTTAAGACAATTCAGATTCTGTGTCCCAGCTCAAAAGAATAAATTCATTAAAGCCATTTGCCTGAAAAAGGCACTATGAGGTAGATAAAGTTTTAGCCAATATTTGAAGCCTACAGGGGACAGCTGCAGGACTATCCTCAGCAAAGCAGGGTGGTCCTTCAACCATATCCTCTCAAGCTGACAAATATTGTGCCCCCTTTGAAAGACAATACAAACTAAGCCACTTATTGTCAATTATTTACTCCTCATACTGTGGCAACATCCTTGGAGAATGTAGAATACTGATCAATGCTAGGCTCATACGAGCCAGGATCACAGAGTCCAACAGATCCATCATGTCTCCCTTCAAATAGTCCATAGAGTATGTCTCAGGTTATTTACATCCACATGGACTATGACCGAGTCATACAGATATCATACAAGTCTTGCGGTACCACGAAAAGATTGCATGTGTGATCTGGCACTCCCTGGCACCCGGCAGACAATTGACAGTGACTCTCTACTTACACAACCATGTGGATAGGATATGTGTGTGTCTCACAATGAAGTCTCCTACAATTAAAAATACTGGCTTGTGTGGTGGTTTACTTTATGGGCCTACAAGTTGAGACGCCATATGATGAGGCTGCATGTGCCATCGTGACTGTTTGCTTTTGAGGTTGTTGAGGATACCTATTGTAAAGTTGCAATGTCTGGGAGGTCTTTAGAGTATTATACATGCTTGTACGTGAGAGCCTTGCCTCCAGAGGCATTGTGTAACAACACCTCTCACATACTGTATTGGTTTATTTAAGAATTAGATGGTTGTCAGTAAACGAGAAAACTGCTACATTGCCACAGGGCACACACATCCACCAAACTGGAGAGATAGTAAGAAACTGCAAGTTCATCAATTCTGATACTTACTATGTGATCTACAACGTGATGGTACAAGAGGGGTTTACAGCTGACTACCTTAAGTGCTGTAAGAGTACAGTCTAGAATCAAG